>NW_019251797.1:0-1264 GCF_002742605.1 Olea europaea var. sylvestris | reverse complement strand
TTTTCATATATTATCCGTAAGCAAATCATCATATAACGCTTTTATGTACAAATAACATTATTTATATTAAAATAAATAACTTAATTATTTTTTAATTAAATTTAAATAAATAAAACAAATTTATTTGTTAAAAGAAGACGGTTTGCTCCTCCATTCTATCACGAAATAAAGACAAGCACGATATCTTTGTCGAGATTTAACTTCAAACAGAAGAAAATTCTCCCGCCGTTATCGGGTTTTGTCACCCTCCAACCCACAGTCTCAGATTACAAGTTTCCCAAATTCGAAATAAACGATTTGGGTTTCTCTATATTTATTCAACTGTAATTCACGTTCATTTGAATTCCTGAAAATCAATCATGAAATTTAAAGGGAATAGAGTTGTGGGCATGAAGCGCAAGACAAGATTACCAATTGTGTTCTTCTTATGCTTCTGTTTCTTTCTTGTTCTTCTGTTTTTATACATAATCTTCTCTCAGGTGGGGTTTTCTCTTTCAAATTTAAAGCCAATAGACATAAAATGCGTATGGGTTTTGTTTCTGGTTCATTTATATTCATGGATTTTATTTACAGGATTTGAATAGGAATAGATCTCAACGTAAATTTTTTCAGAAGTTTCCAGAAGAAGAGGGAGATTCCTTGGGGCATGGTGAAACTGGAGACTCTTCTATCAGTTCTATCCCATTTCAGGTTCTTTCCACCTGGTCCCGGGACCAATCTATTTATTGAAGTTATGTCTTTAATGAGCTGAATAAATGTGATTTTATTTTTTATTTTTTTCCTTTTAAGTCCTTCAAAAGTGTAGAACCACCTCGCATGACAAAGTTTAAGCTCTTGGATAGGGACAAGCTTGTTTATTTATTTAATTTATATCTTCACTCTCTTTTCTTGAATCTAGAGAGTTGCAAACAATTAGAAAAATTTGTTTACAATCACGTAATCAGTTAAATGTTTTGAGATCATACAATTTTTCACATAATTAGTTAAATGTTTTGATAGAATACAATTTTTAACAAAAAAAATGCTTAGCGTAGAACAAGACGTTTAATTTGACTTGATTCTAGAAGGATTTTTCTTTTTTCTGAATTGCACTTATCTGTAATCTAGATATAAGTGATAGTACGAGATCAAGAGCACCCCGATCTATATTTTTGTTGAATAACTTCCTCTAAAGCTTAAGCATTTTTATTGGGGAATTATATTTCAACATTTCCCCTCACATGCAAGCCATATACATTTTTCCTTGAGCAAAGGTCTCTGTCTA
>NW_019251796.1:0-1264 GCF_002742605.1 Olea europaea var. sylvestris | reverse complement strand
TAACACATTCTTGTCGGATTGATTTTAGCATTGCATGAATATAATAGGGCCAAAATGGACCATTTTAATCTAAATAGTTGAGCTTAATTTTAAGCACATTTTGATAGAAAATGAGTAGAAGATAAAAAGGATACGAATAAGTCTAGCACGACGCAGCCAGCAGCATCCAGCAACCAAGGCATATTGGCTTTGATTTTACTCCAAGCAGTTGATCTTACAAGAATGCTGCATCAAGTACACAAATCTGAGAGATTAGATAGAGTCCGACTCAAGCGAGTCGAGTGAACAAAAGGTGTGACAACAGAGCGAGTTCAACTCTCAAACTTGTGTTTTTATGTGTGAGAGATTATAATGTACCTGGCCACATAAGTGGCATTGGCTAGCAATGCAAAGATAAACATCAGAGGATTCAAGCCCTAGATGATAATAATCATATAGAAATATGAGTTTTTGATCTATTTGTTCACTATAAAAACTACTAATGGCTTACTTGGTTGGATGAGTCGTATTATCATTTATTAATTATTCGATATTCTATACCAAATATTGCTATATACGTTACCTCGACTGAGCCTCTTTTGATCTGATCAGAAAAGCAAGAACCATTAGTAGCAAATTGAAGGGGAGAAAAAATCCGAACTTTCTTACAAAGATATAAGAACTTTTAATATTAAGAAAACGTTACATACATTCAGCCATATCTGAGGTAGGCGACCACCCGTGTAGATGGCAGCCATCATCCATCCCAACCATTGGCCATATACATTTTCTGTATCATGTTCCTGCGACAAGGGTGCATATATATATAAGCACAAATTATAAGAAAATGAGTAGGATTGCTTACTTTTGTTACAGCCTCAATCGTACTTGTAATAGTTTCCTCGTTGCGAATCCACCGTATACTTGCATCAAGGCCTTAGTTTGCTGAGGCATGTTTATTGTCGTAGCCAAAAATGCACCATAACCAGCCTGTTAACATGTTCATATCTGTTAAAAATTCTAAAATTCTCTGCCAAATAAACTTGGATAACTAATTACTATAAGTTGAAAGAATTTCATAATGTAATCGAAGACGATCGAATTTGTCATGCAACATAATTTCTATAGTCAATTTTAGCAATACAAACAAGTGGGAAGAAAGATCCAAGAAGCAAGCCTTTCCAACTTATCTTATTTCACAAATAGGTCGTGATGAGAATTAAAGGGTTCTGTTTGAAATCAAACGATTTCCAGTGCTCGTTTGAACTCCATTTTTTTTTTTTTT
>NW_019251795.1:0-1264 GCF_002742605.1 Olea europaea var. sylvestris | reverse complement strand
TGGAATCGAGCCAATGAAAAGTTGTTTTCAATTTCTTGATAACTTCGGGTTTGTCCATTTTTTGGCGAATTGGTAGTCTAATTCAATTGGAATTGAGCCAATGAAAAGTGGTTTTTGATTTCATGATAACTTCGGCGTTGTTCATTTTTGGCGAATTGCTAGTCTAATTTGATTGGAATCGAGCCAATGAAAATTGATTTTTTATTTCATGATACCTTCGGGTTTGTTCGTTTTCGTCGAATTACTAGTCCAACTCGATCGGAATCGAGACAATGCAAAGCGGTTTTTGATTTCATGATAACTTCGGGTTTGTTCGTTTTTAGCGAATTGCCAGTCTAATTCAATTGGAATCGAGTCAAGGAAAACTGATTTTTGATTTCATTATAACTTCGGGTTTGTTCATTTTGGCGAATTACTAGTCTAATTCGATTGGAATCAAGCCAATGAAAAGTGGTTTTTGATTTCATGATCACTTCCAGTTTGTTCGTTTTTGACGAATTGCTAGTCTAATTCGATTGGAATCGAGCCGTGAAAAGTGGTTTTTGATTTCTTGATAACTTCGAGTTTTTTTCATTTTTGGCAAATTCATAGTCTAACTCAATTGGAATCGAGACAATGAAAAGTGGTTTTTGAATTCATGACAACTTCGGGTTTGTTCGTTTTTGGCGAATTGCTAGGCTAATTCTATTTGAATCGAGCCACTGAAAAGTTGTTCTTGATTTCATGATAACTTCGGGTTTGTTCATTTTTGGCAAATCGCTAGTCTAATTCGATTGGAATCGAGCCAATGAAAAGTGGTTTCTGATTTCATGACAACTTTGGGTTTGTTCATTTTTTGGCGAATTTCTAGTCTAATTCGATTCGACTCGAGCCGATGATAAGTGGTTTTTGATTTCATGATAGCTTTGGGTTTGTTCGTTTTTGGCGAATTGCCTGTCTAGCTCGATTAGAATCGGGCCAATGAAAAGTTGTTTTTGATTTCATGATAACTTCGGTTTGTTCATTTTTGACGAATTGCTATTCTAGATCGATTGGAACCGAGCCAATGAAAAGAGGGTTTTGATTTCAAGATAGCTTCGGGTTTGATCATTTTTGGCGAATTGCTTGTCTAATTCGATTGGAATCGAGCCAATGAAGAGTTATTTTTGATTTCATCATGACTTCGATTTTGTTCGTTTTTGGTGAATTGCTAGTCAAACTCGATTGGAATCAAGCCAATGAAAAGTGGTTTTTGATTTCATGATAACTTCGGGCTTGTTCGTTT
>NW_019251794.1:0-1264 GCF_002742605.1 Olea europaea var. sylvestris | reverse complement strand
TCTAGATTTGAGCATAAATAATCTCCTAATTGAAGGGAGACAATTTCAAATCTTAAAATATGAAATAGTCATCTCCTAACTTTTATTAAACTGAGGGGTGTCTTTTTATTTGTCAAAATCTGAGGAGATGTCTATTGTAGTTTTCTCAAATGCCTAATTAAATGAAACTTTTTTATGACATTTTTAGTACGTACACAATATTAAAATATTATGGATAGAAAAAGTTTAAAAATTTAAAAATTTCTTTAATTCAATAAAAAGATTGTCTAAATATTCATGTGCATGTTATATCAAGAATAAATAATTTGAATTTTTACACAAATTCAATAGGCAATTCTTAAATTAATTTTGAATCTCGAATTTTCAGTTTTTTAATTCCAAGAACTTGATTCTTGAAACCTCCAAATCTCCGAAGTCAATACTACACCGTTGGGTGGGTACATTCTTTTAATTAAATCAAGAAACTAATTCTTGAATTGGGCAATTGAATAAAGCAAGAAAAATAATAATTTTCTCTCTTCAAATTTGAACACTACGGAATTATGTATTATGCTTGTTGTACAATTCCATAGAATGTCTAGTTTCCATCTAATCTCCATTTATAAAGATTGAATAGTTACAATCCTTGTACAATAATAATTCCACATTCAAATAGGAGTTCTAATTAAAATTCAAGTAGATTACATTTAATTGCATGTGTAATACTTCAATTACAATTATAATTAAGTTTACAACTTTCATAGTAATTACAATTAAGTACAAAACTTTATTGTAATTGCAATTAAGCTCAAAACTATCATAATCACCATAATTAAGTTCCAATACTTTATAGAGCTACCACAAGGACCTGATCAGACATATATTAACCAAGCTCCAATAATTAGACCTAGATCACCCAGTCAAATTATTAATCTTTACTTTTTTCAGTGAAGGCAAAAAACTGAAATCTTGGAATATAAAAGATCGTAGAAGCTAATAAATTTATAATACTTTCCATCCCCATCTGAGTACAAATTTGATGGCGTCAAAGGAGTAGGGATTTGATGATGGTGTAGATCTAAGAATGGTGTTGCTTGTGGGGGAGTGGTAGTGGTGGCGGTGGGTATTAATGACAATGATGATTGAATGTTATTTTTGTTGATGAGGTGGTAGTTGGGTTGAGGGTGGTTGGGGTGGCAAAAGGGTTGTAGTGGTTTAGAATAATGTTATTTAGCTACAGTAATATTAGAGTATTAGTCTAAGTGTCATAATGTGATAGATTTAA
>NW_019251793.1:0-1264 GCF_002742605.1 Olea europaea var. sylvestris | reverse complement strand
CGGCTAAAATTTGACAGATTATTCGGAAATAAAAATCGCGCCGGGGGCAATTTCGTCATTTTTCGCGACGGTGTCAGAATGGGTTCAAATTTGAGTAATTGATCGGAAACAAAAATCTCGCCGGGGGCAATTTAATCATTTTTCGCTACGGTGTCGGAATCGGCTAAAATTTGACAGATTTAACGGAAACAAAAATCGCGCCGGAGGCAATTTCGTCATTTTTCGCGACGGTGTCGGAATGGACCCAAATTTGACTGATTGATCGGAAACAAAAATCGCGCCAGGGGCAATTTCGTCATTTTTCGCGACGGTTTCGGAAACGGCTAAAATTTGACAGATTTATCGGAAACAAAAATCGCGACGAGGGCAATTTCGTCATTTTTCGCGACGGTCTCGAAATCGGCTAAAATTTGACTGATTGATGGGAAACAAAAATCGCGCCTGGGCAATTTCGTAATTTTCTGCGACGGTGTCGGAATCAGCTAAAATTTGACAGATTATTAGGAAATAAAAATCTCGCCGTGGGCAATTCTTCATTTTTCGCGACGGTGTCGGAATGGGCTCAAATTTGAGTAATTGATCGGAAACAAAAATCGCGCCGGGGGCAATTTGACAAATTGATGGAAAACAAAAATCGCTCCGGGGGCAATTTCGTAATTTTTCGTGACGGTGTCGGAATGGGCTCAAATTTGACTGATTGATCGGAAACAAAAATCGCGCCAGGGGCAATTTCGTCATTTTTCGCGACGGTGTCGGAATGGGCCCAAATTTGACTGATCGATCGGAAACAAAAATCGCGCCAGGGGCAATTTCGTCATTTTTCGCGACGGTGTCGGAATGGGCCCAAATTTGACTGATCGATCGGAAACAAAAATCGCGCCAGGGGCAATTTCGTCATTTTTCGCGACGGTGTCGGAATGGGCCCAAATTTGACTGATCGATCGGAAACAAAAATCGCGCCAGGGGCAATTTCGTCATTTTTCGCGACGGTGTCGGAATGGGCCCAAATTTGACTGATCGATCGGAAACAAAAATCGCGCCAGGGGCAATTTCGTCATTTTTCGCGACGGTGTCGGAATGGGCCCAAATTTGACTGATTGATCGGAAACAAAAATCGCGCCAGGGGCAATTTCGTCATTTTTCGTGACGGTGTCGGAAACGGTAAAATTTGATAGATTTACCGGAAATAAAAATCTCGCCGGGGGCAATTTCGTCATTTTTCGCGACGGTGTCAGAATGGGCTCAAATTTGAGTAATTGATCGG
>NW_019251792.1:0-1264 GCF_002742605.1 Olea europaea var. sylvestris | reverse complement strand
ATTTATAGATAAAACAGAGTCAAAGCATGTTACAAACCCGACATTGCACATAAAACATTAAACTCAAAATATGACACACTTCTCATTTCCTCAGGAGAAACCGAGTATGCAAATGTAAAACAAGGCCATATATGAAAAGAGTAGGCCAGAAACTTTAGTTCCTCTATTCATAATGTAGGTAAAAAAGGGAATGTAGCATTTTGCTCAATTATCAAATCGATATCTTTGTTCCAGCGGTTGGTCAGAAATACAGAAAGTTGTTCCACCTGAAACTGGAATCACTGACCGCTAAAAAGTTAGCATGGGAAAATAGCAGCAGATATCTGTACAAAACCCACTGAGAAATAAAAGCTGTTTCATGCCAAACTCTCCACATGCTAGAGCCTTTTCTCCAGCACTAGACACTTTTTCGTTCGTAAATTCAACTTCAGAGAGGCAGGCCAGGCCAGGACAGGACATTTTCGAAAATGATATGCAACATCAAATCCTGGAAAAATAGCAAAGACGTCATATCTTCAAACTCGTGGGACAATAACATTATAACATGCAGCCTTATAGTGAATTTGTTTGGGTTTTGCCACTTTGCAGAAAACTTTAATAGATGCTTTGACATAATTTGAGGTGGCAAAAGATGATTTGATAGGAACACTAATTGTATTTAAAATAGTTCAATAATATAATGTCACGTAGCATTATGTCAAACTTTATGTCAAAGAATCTGGCACTGTAGCATGATTGAATTGGTTTTCAACTAAACAAACGAAGCCGTTAGAATGTGTATACCTTATTTAGATAGGAATTAATATAGTAATAGGAATGATAACTTTCATTTCTCTAGCAGGATAAAATTGTAGAATATGTGGGGTTTGTGCTGACTTCTTCACTTGGATGTTTATCATAATTTAAATATGAAACTCCTTAATAACCAAAGTTTTCCATTCTAACACACACAAACAGGGGCTTTTTCTGTCAATTAGGCAGCTGGTAAACACTCCAGCTTTGGCAAATTAAGGAAATGTCCACATATTCAATGCTTTCCTTATAAAATTTACAAATAGTAATTACATAAGGATAGATGACCTTTAAACAGCAATAAAGAAGCCTTAAAAGGTTAGGATGGCAATTAATGTGTATCTAAGCATGTGTTCGAATAAATTTATAAATAATTTATAAATGATCAAATTTCATTTTCAACCACACATTACATTTATAGTGTGTATAAATTTTGCCAACCCAACCCCCCCCCCCCCCCCCCCCCCCCCCC
>NW_019251791.1:0-1264 GCF_002742605.1 Olea europaea var. sylvestris | reverse complement strand
ACCGGCGCGATTTTTGTTTCCGATCATCCTGTCAAATTTTAGCTCATTCCGACACCGTCGCGAAAAATGATGAAATTGCACAGCCGCGATTTTTGTTTCCGATCAGCCTGTCAAATTTTTGCCCATTCCGACATCGTCACGAAGAATGACGAAATTACGCCCGGCGCGATTTTTGTTTCCGATTAGCCTGTCAAATTTTATCACATTCCGACACCGACGCGAAAAATGACGAAATTGCCCCCGACGCGATTTTTGTTTCCGATCATCCTGTTAAATTTTAGCCCATTCCACACCGTCGCGAAAAATGACGAAATTGCACCTGCACGATTTTTGTTTCAGCTCAGCCTGTCAAATTTTAGCCCATTCCGACACCGTCGCGAAAAATGACGAAATTGCACCTGCACGATTTTTGTTTCAGCTCAGCCTGTCAAATTTTAGCCCATTCCGACACCGTCGCGAAAAATGACGAAATTGCACCTGCACGATTTTTGTTTCAGCTCAGCCTGTCAAATTTTAGCCCATTCCGACACCGTCGCGAAAAATGATGAAATTGCACAGCCGCGATTTTTGTTTCCGATCAGCCTCTCAAATTTTAGCCCATTCCGACCCGGCTGGAAAAATGACGAAATTGCCCCCGACGCGATTTTTGTTTCCGATCAACCTGTCAAATTTCAGCTCATTCCGAAAGCGTCGCGAAAAATGACGAAATTACCCCCTGCTCGATTTTTGTTTCCGATCAACCTGTCAAATTTTAGCTCATTCTGACACCGTCGCGAAAAATGACGAAATTGCCTCCGGCGTGATTTTTTTTCCGATCAGCCTGTCAAATTTTAGCCCATTCCGACAGCGTCGTGAAAAATGACGAAATTACCCCCGGAGAGATTTTTGTTTCCGCTCATCCTGTCAAATTTCAGGCCATTCCGACACAATCGCGAAAAATGACGAAATTGCCCCCGGCGCAATTTTTGTTTCCGATCAACCTGTCAAATTTCAGCCCATTCCGAAAGCGTCGCGAAAAATGACGAAATTACCCCGGGGCGATTTTTGTTTCCGATCAGCCTGCCAAATTTTAGCCCATTCCGACACCGTCGCGAAAAATGACGAAATTGTATCGGCACGATTTTTCTTTCCGCGCAGCCTATCAAATTTTAGCCCATTCCTACACCGTCGCGAAAAATGACGAAATTGCCCCCGACGCGATTTTTGTTTCCTGTCATCCTGTCAAATTTTAGCCCATTTCGACACCATCGCGAAAAATGATTAA
>NW_019251790.1:83819-86153 GCF_002742605.1 Olea europaea var. sylvestris | reverse complement strand
ACGAGATCGTTTTACAAGATTCAGATTTACACCAAGAAAATCAGATAATTGGCTTTACAAATAGCCTCACAATATTAGCCCTAATTGACCCTGACGTGGACTCTAATGTAGTATCAATTTACAGTCTAAAAATCTGACCAAACAGACCAAAGAACCCGCTGTCGGAAAACACAAAATACCGGTCAGCCATCAGTAAAATAACCACCAGATCACTGGCTCAGAACACTGGCCTTACTACCGAAAATATGGCCGAAAAGTATATATAATCAGATCTGAAATTTCCTCTGCCAAAGAAAGAGAAGAGAGAAGTCTGCCATTTTTTTGGAAGAAAAATGGTGAAAATGAAAATCATATTCCTCTCTCTCCTACCGTCCATATCAATTAAATGATAAAAAAATTTAAGCTAATCTCAACCCTCCATTTTGATCAATGGTCCATGGTTTTTTCAAACAAACACACATCCTTGTGAAATGTAAGTTGCCAATAGAAAGTTGTCATGTAGCCAACAAATGGAGAAAACATTTTTTGTCACTTGTAAAAAACGTGATTAATGGATTTTGAAAACATTTCACAGAAACTAGGAAAGTCCCAAAAGGAATGAGTTTCGGTCAAGGACATGTTAGATTGTAACGCTGTCAAACAATGGTCAAGATGCTCCCTTTCTCGCATCCATGTCTAGGAATGGGATAATTGAAACTGGTTGTAGTCATTATGTATAATTTCACATTTGTGATGTTTCTGTTCTTCACAATACTACTTAAACTTATGATAAAGAAAATAATGGTTAATATAGAAGATTATCTCATAATAAAGAAAATGTGTTGTTAAAACCAGAAGTAATCAATATCAAGAGGACTTAATTAAAGTTGATTGGTGACTGAAATGTGGATTGTGGAATTAATGAAGACCAAGATTTCTAGAACATTATGCACTGGATCTGTATATATTTTGGGTTTTCTATTCCAACTATCACTTCTGTTAACATTAAAGATGGTATTTACAGTAATGAAGCAAATTTTGAGGAATGTGGATGTTTAGTTATTATTTATTCTATGTTATTTCTTCTCAGGCTCTACACATCTTGGCATCTATAGAAGTTCTCTGGATGTAACTGATGATAGAATTTTCTTCTTGAGACATGCATTTGTTCTTCAGTTTTTTTCCATACATTTTCTGATTATGTGTTGACAAAATTATGCAGGGTGGGATGAGGGTCTATATTTGTGATCATGACACATCACCTCCAGGTCTTATATTCAATAAAATCTAATTATTTTTTGTTTCTGCTAGTAAATGTTGCATTTATTGTGATGGGTCGGAGTGGTCTTTGTTTGTACGTGGAAAATAGCACGGACATTTGTGCAAATCCCATTTGACTGAATTGCTATTATCTGCATATACTTATCACTTTCATATTATTTTACTGGATCCGAAACTTCAATCTTGAGTTATAATCAATTTTTGATTGTTCTAGTGTCACAATACTCATTTGTTAATCTTTATATACATTTTGAGAAACCAGTTGCAGAAGGAATGGAGTGAGCTTTTCCTAGTTTGTGATTTGGAATAGCTGACTTCTACTTCCTCTTTCTTTTTGCATAATGTAGAGTCAAATTGTCTAAAATAAATTGGAAAAGTGATTTAGTTCCGGTTCCGGATGCACTTGCAAGAAGCCAAGAAGGTTTATTTTCTAATTATATCTTGGTTTATATTCTAATTACCCTCTAGAATTTATGCACCCAACTTGGTCGAGTTTAATTTTGGAAATAATCGGTTTTAGGATTTCTTGTGTTTGGGGACTATGATATGTTATTTACGAGTCTTACTTGTTTAAAGCTATGGTAATATTAATATAGTTGTAGAGTAGTGAATATAGTTGAAGTCTTGGGGTAAAATTTGATTCATGCCTCTTGATTAGAAACTCATGCACTTCAAAACTTGGGGTGAGTGTCTCTTCTTGTCAATCTCTTAAAGCATGTATCCCTCCATGTTGAACTAATTTTTTTCACTATGTAGCCAACCTCAGACAGCTTGCACTGTGTTCAGTAAAATTGATATGTAAATTCGTGTTGCTTCCATCTTCATCCTTCTTTCGTGGTTGAATTGATAGAATACTTAGCTGATTGTAGTACCTTCCATTTGAAGTTTAATAAATGGATACTTTAATTTGTTTTAACAGAGGACCAGCTTATCAAGACAAACCAAACCAATATATTGATTAGGTCTCTTATGCTTAAGAATCAGAAGAGCGATTCCTTTAAGAAAGATGCCAAGGGTAGTACTTCAAATCAAGTCTCCAAAAAAAGGTATTAGATTCATCTGATTGTGCTAGCA
>NW_019251790.1:34325-83155 GCF_002742605.1 Olea europaea var. sylvestris | reverse complement strand
GAGATTTATCCACATGGTATATTATCTTGATGGAACGTTTGTGGTAGGGCAATGGATGATACTCAAGTGTTACTTGTGTCCGTTGTTTTCACTTGTAACAGTATATGATGACTTTATTAATGTTTGCTTTCGTTGAAAACTAATTCCTTCAACAATATTCATCACAAAATTTTTAACATTCACTTGCTACCGTTGTAAATGATATCTACATTACCCTACGAGTCAGAGTTCAAAGAATTGCGATTTGAGATAGGGCCTTTGGGCCCACTAAATAAACGAAGGCGATATATGACTAGTGTATTTGGGAAGGAATGGATAAGTATAATCACGTAGTGAAAATAATATTTAAATGAATATATGTATTTCGTGTGTTTATTATAAGTGTATAGGGCACACCCTGTCCCGTGTAATATCACTAGATTCGGATGTAACATGCGTCGATGATAGATATCAACTAAAAGTCGGACTCACCATCAAGACTACTACAAATACAATATATAACTTTTTATACATCATTTTTCTAACAGAATTTCGACATTATCTTCCCTGTAAACATGAATAACCAACTTGTGATCAATTTCACATAAATCCCAAACTATAGCACAACATAATAAAGATAAGTCGAAATCTCACTTTTATCAAGAAATAAAATGAAATATACATATGGATACATAATACATAGTGAGCCCCATAACTATCTACAAACGATGCAAAATCACATCTAGATATGAACATGCGTCCCAAAACACTGACTACATGTATTATGAAGTGAGTCATACTAACAAACTCTGTCGTGTGGCTCTAACTCCAAAATCAAGGCTCAACTCCAAAAGATACTCAGATTCTTAACTGCTGCCTGGTAAGGAAAAACGTGAAAAAATATATGAGTTGATAGTTTAGTGAGTAGAGAAGTTCAAAATAAATATAATTTTTCATTTATATATATTTATTGAAAATCAAATTCATATCATTTGATAATTCACAAGCTATCATCATATAATTATAGCCAGAAAGTGAAATATTCACATAAGGTCATAAAATATCATCTTAAAATCATGATATAAACATCAGTTGATAATCATACTATAATATTATCACATCAAATGTGCCAAAAAATTCTCAAAAAATGTACCCTCTGACTGAAATATATAATCTGCCTCTCGGGCTAAGAACTTTAGCCACGGGTATTTGGCCCCTTCGTGAACGAAAGTTGGTCTCAAAGACATCTTATAATCAATTCTAGAACATAGTCAAGGTCCCTCGGTGAACTAAATGTACATGGTCAAGACCCTTTCATCCCCGGTCCAAAATCCCTCAGTGTAGTATAGAACACGGTCAAAGCCTCTCAGTGGACTAAAATATAATCACGGGTACTTTTTTGACCATCTCAAAATCATACCTCATATTCCAATTTACAATATACTGTATACAATCTTTAAAATCCACATGTATCATAATAAAAGATATTTCCATAATAACCATATAATTCAAACACATAATTGCATATAATTGTACATACTTTAACAATATACTTAATTTATAAATACTTTAAAAATGTTTATATTTTTCCACTCACAAAATTACGCCAAAATCAATTTGATTGGTACGCTATCTCGATATCCGTATCACCGCCTGAAATATAATATAATTTTTAAATAAAAAATTAACTAATTTAAGTAATTTCAATAATTAAACAGGCGATACACAAACATAATTATTTTACGTTTAGACGATTTCTAAAGTCTCTTTAATTAGTAAAACTAATTTTTCTTTCATTTTACTCAATTTTATAGTCTATTGTATTTAAACCTTTCAATAAAATTGAATTTAATCTAACAACTTAACAACTATAAAATCAAACATAACCTTTCAATAAGTAACTTTTACTTACCTTTCAAAATTGAGAAATCCAAGTCTAATAATATAACCCACTTAATTCCTAACACGTTGTAAGTTTTCATTTTTTTTCCTTTTTTTCCTTCCTCTTTTCCCTTTTTTCCCTCTTTTTCCTTTCTCCTTTTCCCCCTTTTTCTTCTTTCCCCCATTTTTTTTTTTTTTTGTGTAGATATAATGTGTATGTTAAAGATTTGAAGTACACACACACACACACACACACACACATAATTACATTGGGAATGGGTTGGTTTGGCATAGCTGCCTGCCGTTTTCTTTTTCTTTTTAATTTTAATTTTTTTAAGTTTGACTTTTCTTTTGAATTAATTAAAGTATTACAAAACTTAATCCCTTAAAATAATCTTGTCCTTGAAACTCGATTAACAAAGTGCGAAAAATCTGAAAATACTGAGAACGCATCTGCTCTTCACTTTCCCATGTCACTTCTTTTATAGCATGATTCTTCCACAAGACTTTAACCAAAGGAATAGTCTTACTATGCAAAACCTGTTTCTTCCTATCCAATATCTGAACTGGTTCTTCTTCATAGGTAAGATTTTCCTTCAGCTCAACTGGTTGTGATTTCAAATCATGAGATGGATCTGGAATATACTTACGAAGCATAGAAACATGGAATACATCATAAATTCTGGACAATTCTGTTGGCAAAGCCAATTGATACGCAACTGGACCGATGTGTTCAACAATGTCATATGGGCCAATATACCTCGAACTCAATTTACCTCGTTTACCAAATCTGATAACACATTTCCATGGAGACAATCGTAGGAAAACTCTATCTCCAACATCAAATTCAAGGTTTCTTCTGTGTCTATCTGCATAGTTCTTCTGTCTATCTTGGGCTGTTTTTAACTTTTCTTTAATTATCTTTACTTTTTCAGCAGTAATCTGGACATATTCAGGACCCAATAACTTTCTTTCACCAACTTCATCCCAACATACTGGAGTTCTACATTTCCTACCATACAGTGCTTCAAAAGGAGTCATTTCTATACTCGAATGATAACTGTTATTATAAGCAAACTCCATCAAAGAAAGATGAGTATCCTAATTCCATTTGAACTGTAGTACACAAGCTCGTAACGTGTCTTCCAAATTCTGAATAATTCTTTCTGACTGACTTTCTGTTTGTGGATAAAAAACTGTACTGAAATGAAATTTAGTACCCATAGCTTTCTGCAAACTTGGCCAAAATTTAAAAGTGAAACGAGAATCTCTATCTGAGACAATAGATACTGGTGTCCCATACAAACTTATTATCTCATCAACATATATGTTTGCCAATTTATCTAGCGAGTAAGTGACTTTAATAGGCAAAAATCTAGCAGTCTTCGTCAATCTGTCTACAATGATCCATATGCCATCATGTCCACTCTGAATCCGTGGAAGTCCAAATAGAAAATCTATAGTAATGTGTTCCCATTTCCACTCAGGAATAGGCAACTTTTGTAACAATCCTGCTGTTTTCTGACGATCTGGTTTCACTTGCTGGCAAATGAGGCATCTGGATACAAACTCAGCTATTTCTTTCTTCATTTCATGCCACCAATACTGTTCTTTGAGTACACGATACATTTTTGTACTACCTGGATGCATCGCGTAAGCTGAACTATTTGCCTCTTCTAGCATTTCTTCCTTCAATTTCGAATCATCTGGAACACATAATCTGTTTCCCATAAATAAAGCTCCGTCATCTCGAATGTTATAATCTATATGCTTACCTTTACTAACTTCTTCTTTCAATTTGCTCAACACTGGATCTTGAGTTTGAGTTTCTCTAACTGTGTCAATCAAAGTAGGCCTCACTTGGAAGTTGGCAAACAATGCTCCTACACTGGTAAATGATAATTGAGCATGAGAAGCTCTGAACTCACCAAACAAAGATGAACATACTGCATTAGTCTGAGTCAAAGGACTCGATATTTTTCGACTAAAAGCATCAGCAACTACATTAGCCTTTCCTGGATGATAATCAATCTTGTAGTCGTAATCTTTTATTAGCTCTAACCATCTTCTTTGCCTCAATTTTAACTCTTTTTGATCGAAAATATACTTTAAGCTTTTATGATCTGTATCTATCTGGCATCTCTCACCATATAAGTAATGTCTCCAAATTTTCAAGGCTAGGACAACTGCAGCTAGCTCTAAGTCATGTGTAGGATAACTTAGTTCGTGTTTCTTCAACTGCCTGGAAGCATATGCTATAACTTTCCCATTCTGCATCAAAACACAACCAAGACCCTGACGTGAAGCATCACTATATATCACAAACTCTTCACCGAGAGATGGAAGGGCAAAAACTGGAGCTGACACTAATCTGTTCCTCAATTCGAGGAAACTTCTTTCACAATTTTCATTCCAAACAAATTTAGCATTCTTTCTAGCCAAACTGATCAAAGGAAGAGTAATTTTAGAAAATCCATCTACAAAACGATGACAATAACTTGCTAAGCCAAGAAAACTTCGGATTTCTGTCACATTAATAGGCCTTTTCCATTTTACCACTGCCTCTATTTTCTGTTGGTCAACATAAATTCATTCTGTTGATATGACATGTCCCAAAAATATAACTTTATCAAGCCAGAATTCACATTTGCTGAATTTAGCATACAACTGCTCATCACGTAGAGTCTGCAAGATGATTCTGAGATGCTCTGTGTGTTCATCATGATTATGAGAGTATATTAAAATATCATCGATGAATACAGTTTCGAATCTATCTAAATATGGGCGAAACACTCTATTCATCATATCCATAAATGCTGCTGGTACATTAGTCAACCTAAATGGCATCACAAGAAATTCAAAATGACCATACCTTGTCTTGAAATCAGTTTTTGGCACATCACTGTTCTTGATTTGAAGTTGATGATATCCAGAACGCAAATCAATCTTTGAAAATACTGTAGCACCTCGAAGCTGATCAAACATGTCATCAATACGTGGCAAATGATATTTATTGCAAATTGTCAATTTGTTCAATTGTTTGTAATCTATACACAGTCGCATAGTGCCATCTTTCTTTTTCACAAACAAAACTAGTGCTCCCCACGATCATATACTAGGTCTGATGAAACCCTTGTCTACCAACTCTTGCAACTGAACCTTTAGCTCTTTCAATTTTGATGGTACCATTCTATAGGGTGCCCGTGAAATAGGTGCAGTTCCTAAAATCAGATCTATAGTGAACTCCATATCTCTATCTGATGGTAAGCCCGGTAATTTTTCTGAAAATACATCAGGAAAATCCTTGACCACTGGGATATCTTCAAGTTTTAGTTTGCTAACATCTGTATCGATTATATGAGCCAAATATGCATGGCAGCCCTTGTTGAGTAATCTTCTAGCATCAATAGCAAATATCACATAAGACGGTAAAATTCAGCGCTATCCATTGAATATAATTTCAGGCTATCCTGGCTGTCTAAACACAATCTCCTTTCGAAAACAATCAACTGAAGCTAGATTTGTTGCTAAAAAGTCCTACCCAAGATAACATCGAAATCATGTATGTCAAGATGTATTAAATTGGCCTTCAGCTTATTCTCCTTTACCTTAATTCAACAATCTCGATATATATTGTTTGCTAATAGTGATTCTCCTATTGGTGTATTCACTACCAAACAACTGCCTAAAAGTTCTGACTTTTGATTCGCATATAAAGCAAATGCAAATGACATAAAAGAATGTGTAGGTCCAGGATCAATCAAAATACGAGCATTTCTATCAAAAATAGACAACATACCCATGATAACATCTGGTGACTCCTCTGCCGCCTACTAAGTCATAGCAAAAACCTTGCCCTGGGTTTTCGGTCGTCCTGCCTGCCCTTTTGATTTTGTACCACTATCGCTTGCGATATTGGACTGGGCCACACTGTTTGTACCTGTTCTATTAACTAAATCATCTCTCTGAGTCTGATTCTGTCTTGTACTACCAGCACTCTGCTGAGGAAATATCTTTGGTACCATGCCATTTTCGTGTGATAGAACTGGACAATTTCTTCTGATGTGTCCGCCTTGACCACAATGATAACAGACTTCACTCCCTTTGAACTTTAAATACGTGTCGAGATGAAGTCTTCTACATAATTGACAATAAGGAAGTCTAGTACTAGTAAAACTCTTGCCCTGTCTTGGAGTAAATAATCTCTAGGAAAAAGCCTGAGAATAAGTACGATTGCCCACTGGCTGCTGTACAGTACTGGGACTGAATATAGGGCCCTGACTTCCCCGTGATCGAGATTTGAATTGACCTGAACTGGACACACCATGTCGAAATCCTCTACTGTCCCTCTGAGGTAGTCTATAGTTAGAAGCACTCACCATTGTCTGACTACCGCTTGCCCTGAACATTGTTTGTTCTCTACTACTTTGCATATCAGAAATGCTGTTTTCTACTCTCAAAGCTGATTCCACTAATTTACCAAATTCATTCCAGCCTGCAGTTGTTACTACTGACCTGATTTCTTCCCTTAACCCATTTTCAAACCGTCTGAATTTATCAATTTCATTGCTTACCAGAACTTGGGCATACTTTGAAAGTTCAATAAATTTCACCTGATATTTTGCAACTGTCATCTGCCCTTGTACTAGTTTCAAAAATTCCTCATGCCTTGCATCTTTATAGGACTGAGGATAATAGGCATCGTAAAAGATACGACGAAAATCTATCCAAGTAATGATGGAAGGGTCTAGATATGTGCTCCGTACCGACTGTCACCAATCATACGCACCCTCCTCTAAGAAGAAGGTGGCAAGACACAACTTCCGATCGTCTGAGCAACTCATAACATCAAATATCCTCTCCATCTTGGTCATACATGCCTACGCAACTGTAGGATCGACTGTGCCAGTGAACACTTTAGCCCCTAACTTTGTAGCCCTTTCAATACTAAAATCTCTGTCAGTATTACGCATAGCAGATACAACGACAATAGCAATTCTTTCAACAGCAATAGGACCAGTTCCAATCACATTTCCCTATCCCTGTTGTTCAGGAGGCTGGTGAACCAATTCATCTACTCTCTCGGGCTCTCTCAGTTCATCTCTATCAGGAGCAATGTGAGACTGGGGCAACATATCTTGGAGCCTTCAAGTTTTGCCACCAGGAGGCATGACTCACATACAGTTTTGGATGATATGCTAAACATGGAGATGTATGTATGTACAATGCAAATCCATGAACTCTAATGCATGCTCTGACACCAAACTGACACACCTCGCCCTGTGTAACACCACTAGATCTGGACGTGGTATGCGTCGATAATAGATACCAAGTAAAAGTTAGACCCACCATCAAGGCTACTACAAATACAATTTATCACTTTTTATACATCATTTTTCTAACAGAATTTCGGCATTATCTCTCCTCTAAACATGAGTAACCAACCTGTGATCAATTTCACACAAATCCCAAATTATAGTACAACACAATAAAGAAAAGCCGAAATCTCACTTTTACTAAGAAATAAAATGAAGAGGAAATTATCAAAATAGTCAACTTTTGGTGTTATATTTACAAAAATGTCACTTTTTTTTGACATTACAAGAATGTCAAATTTAGCCAATTTTAGACATATTTACCCTTAAAACCAAATTTAAATATCCTATAAGTCCTAATTAAATGAGATTAGACCAATCAAAGAAATTGTACAAAATTTTGAAAGAGTGTCTGACAAAATTGAATTATTGAAGAAAAAAGCAGAGCAAAAACCAAAATGCACGAACCAATCCCCCAGTTGAAGAACCCTAAATCACTCGCTCACTCTCTCATTTCTCTCAATGACGTGAACGAATCTGAAGAAGAATTCCACTGAATATCAGAAAATTGCCAGCAATAGTTTAGCCATTGTATCTAAACTGCTCAGAATGAGGAAATTAAAATCGACAGAGCAAAATCCACCTAAGGTCCCAAACTCCATTTGAAACCGGCTGAAAAGTGCAAACAGTAAACCATTAAATTTCCATGTTTCCATTCCGTGCAGAAGTAGCAGCTCAGCGGAGGACCGGACTCGGTGGAGTCTGTGGACTGTGCGTCACTCTCAGTATTCAATCTCACACAGTTCAGGTCTTCTTGTTTATTAATTCAAAGCAATTTTGTGAGCCCTTTTTTGAATGTATTCTGTATTGCCTGTGGGTTATTGTTTTTAAATTAGAAAGAAATGGTTGATGACGTGAAATTGTTGTTGTCTGTGAAAATATATTAAAAGATTATGTTTGTTAACTCTTCTGAATATATTATCCCATATTCGTCAGTTGTTGAAAAGATTATGTTTCATTTTTTTCAGAAAAATTATGTTATTTTAGTTAATTCAACCGGAAGGCATCCAAGATCGGGCTCGGGATTCACCAGACCTTGCAGAAACTATCTAAGCTTGCAAAATGTAAGGCAGGAACTGACATCTTGGTTGATTTTTACAATGTGTTTTTGTGATTGGTTTTCTTCTTGTTCTTCTGTGTTGAAAATTAATGCAGTTTGATCAGATGTCGTTCTCCGACCGTCCAGTGCAATTTTTGGATGACCTCACTAGGAGGGTTGTCAGCCCACAATTCCATGAGGCGGCACCAGCTAGTGGGGGAGATGACGGTAGCGATGAGGGTGACGGGCATGACGACGAGTCCGGTGCAGGGGCCGAGGACTTTGACACATCCACGAGCGATGGCCATCACACACCGGAGGGCAACTGGGACGATGGGTCTAAGCCTGATAACAGTGGAGAAAGCGGTCGCGACCCTTCCAGTGAGACCTGTGGTAGTGACAGCGAGGACGAAATGGATGCCTCGGGACGGCAGTCGGGTGCATTATCCACTCCAATGGTTGCCCCGTCCACATCTGGGGTTCATGGTATGCGTGGTGGAGCGACTTTGACGAGGGAGGACGTGGAGGGTATGTTGTATGACTAGCGTATCCTCTTCAAGATGAGGTTGCAGATCGTGAAACTTGAAATCATGCAGCACGTCACCGAGGAGTTCGCCATACTGAGGGACTTCATATCTACCTTGGTGCCCCTGTCTAGTGGCACTTCCACTTCCGCTCAGCTCCGGTAGTGAATGAGCCAAACCTTTGGGACGACCCTCACGAAGGTATGAGTTTATGTTAGTGTTACTTCCATTTACAACATGTGTGTAATTTTTCCTATGCGTTTGCTTACAAATGTATTTTTGAAATTGCCAAATTATTTAGATGTACATGGAGGCGACATGGACCTGTGCCGGGATGACGGTGGCCGTCCTTCCCCTATCGGGAACGTGGAGGTGAATGGTATGTCCGTTTGTTCTATGTAACACATTTTTGGTCTTCGATGTCATGTCATCTCGTGATATGCTAGTCTATTGAATTTGACTGTAATACTAATTTTTTTTTTGGTTTCCAAGTAGACGGGCAAGGCAGCGACGTACGGAGCCCGCATGACGACGACCGTGCTGACGAGGTTGAAATGCAGGAGGGGAATGGTACGTGTGTAAATTTTGCATTTTATGTCATCTCATCTCCTGATATCTTTCTTGTCCTATTTTATTCCCCTTTACTTACTGTCTTCAATTTAAGTCATTTAATAATTTCTTATTTGTTTTCGAGTAGCGGGGGAAGGCAGCGACAAACGGAGCACACACGACGACGACCATGCAGACGAGGGTGAAATGCATGCGGTGAACGGTATGTCTGCTATTTTTTTCAACTTTTGTCATCTCATTTCGGCATACGCATATGTATTCAATTTCACTCGTTCATTCATTTGTTCTCTATCTTCCAACTAGACAGGAAAGGTGGAGACGAACAGAGTCTAGAGGACGACGACCGTACGGAGGAGGGTGACATGCAGGACACGGTACGTGAGTAATTTTTTCCAACTTCTGTGATTTGGGTTATATTACCAAACACTTCCTCCCTACGCAGATGATAATTCATATCTTGTGTTTGTCCATTTCACCCAATTTCCTTTGAACTAGACTCAGGAGAGACTGTCCCCACCCTCCCCAGCGATGACAACGAGAAAGGCCCATCGACCCATGACGTCAAAGAGGTGGACGATATGTGCTTTTTTTCCTTCAATAATCTTATTCCACGACTATGTGGCATTGTTCACACAGAACCATTTTACTAAAATGCTGAAATGTTTTATATGGGAGCTGACACAGAGTTGTCTGCACAAGTGACCGTACCGGAGAAGGAAGGCAATGTGGGCAGCACAAATAGGCGGCGATTGACTCGTGTTCGATATCCTGCACCACCTACTCGGACGCCATACATGAAGGGAAGGGTAAAGAGAGTAAAGAAATGAGTGAGTTTAAGTGGTTTGGTAAGGTCTGATGTAGTAGTAGATACGTTGTTGGTAACAAAGACATGCTTTGAATTTGGTTTGACTTATGGACGGATACGTTTGCTCACCCATATGCTACATGTTAAATTGTCGTATGTACAGTACATAAATGTTTAGTACAAGCATGGGATGGTATTGTCAGTACATTTTGTGTGTATGCGTTGACGACATAATGCATTTACTGTTCCTGAAATATGGTACACGTTAAACTATCTTTTGTAGAGTACATATCGTTTTGCTATAATACATGTTTAGTGCAAGCATGGGATGGTAGTGTCGATAAATTTTGTGTGTATGCGTTGATGATATAATGCATGTATTGTTCATGAAATGTGAAAGGGTACATCAACATCATAACTAAAATGAATATATCATCATTCTTATACATCCCAGTCATATGACTTGTCAATACGAACTAACGGTTTTTCCTGTTAAAGTCCTCACAAAAATTTGCATGCCTGCCTGCAACCTCAGCACGAAGTGCAGAGTTGACTCCTAGTCTGGTGAGATTCCTTCCTTGTCCTGAATTGTAGCTTTAACATTATCGCTGGTCTCGGAGCTTTCACCTTCACAGGTTATTGTCTTCCCAGTAAGGGTTTTGACAATAATCTGCCTGCCACCACCAAGCCTCGACACGAAGTGGAGTGTGGACTCCTTATGAATTTTATAGTCACCCAAACTACTGCCATTCGAAGCTATTAACCAGCGAACATGAGCCTCTGTGTTGGTCTGGTGCGATGCCTTCTTTGTCTTGTATGTTGGCTTCACCATTATATTTATGGCCTGTATTGTTTATGATATGTGAAAGGGTTCGTTTTTTGGTCATTAGATTGCCTGCACGTTTTCTACTCCATGGGTGAGTACATTTTCTAGTTCTTACGTTGATTGGATGGATAGTTATGAACTTACTTTGCTCTGTCATTTCACTTTAGTGGACACCTGATGTAGGTAGGCAGGTGATTAATTCGGAGGGCTGATTTTTCAGTTGAGCATGTGCTTTCATCAAGGTGTGATGACGAATTTTTGTACAATGATGAAGAGGTGTAGTTAATAGCACCAAATAACAGCCAAAGGGATCCAAACCTTCATGCCTGAAGGTGCTACTGTGGAGATGATTACATCGTATCTCATATGATGCGGTTGATGATGTCAAGGGAGTTTATGAGATTACTTCAATTCCATATGGGGATATGGTTAAGTGGAACGCACATTGAGACATGACATTTGTTTGTACTGTAATTAATTTGATGTTCATGGTACTTTATGAAGTAGTAGTATTCTGTAATTTCATTTCATTGGAGTTGAAGGTGTTATACCTACACAAATGAGTCATGGTATGAAATGATCTTGTGTGTAATGGAGTGTGGTCGAACGATCGAGGACAATGATTATTGTAAAATTCGCATTACCGTAGAATGAAAAATTCGGTGTTATCTTTGTTAAGTTGGCCCCAACATTACAACCGATGTATGTTTATTTCGACATGCATTTTAATATAAATTTGCTTGTTCGTAGAAATTAAAGTTTATTTTAAAAATGGCTTGTAAAGTCATCCAATGTTCATCTTCATTAGTAGGGACACTAATTTTATCAATTTTTCATGCAATTCATATGATTTAGAATTTAAAAACGTTATTCAATTGTGACTAAGGAGTACAAAAATTCTGTTAAGTAATGTAAGTACAAATTCATTGCAGGAATGTTGTCATTGCAGATATTGCACATGGGTACAATTTACTCATAATTCTCACCATTTATGGACTGCATTAAAGTACACTTACACCCTTAACCATCACACTAAACCATCACACCAATGGTCATTCAAGTGTTAAGTAGAAATGAAATGGTGGTTGGTTGGTAAATTGCTTTAAATGTCCTCATATACCTCCAGTATAAAGCAAGGCTTGCACACTTCAAGTAGGATATATGAAACTCTTTCTGAGGCATCTTGTAGCAGGAACGTAACAAAGTATTTGAAGTCTGTTTCTTCGTACAAAAATAAAGGCATCGTCCACGGGAAGCAATTCACCGCTGGCACTTCAGGAGCCGATGCTGACACCCGGTTCAACCCCGCTATGTCCCATCGTAATTTCTTCGAAGGATGAGGAAGTGAGTTCGAATGATGGTAGGAGAGCCATCACTGTCGTTCCCTTTTCGAACCTGGACGAAATTACAAGTGATGAAGGTGAGTCTCCGAGAAATGTACTTGAATGGGTCTTCTCATTTATGGATGCAGACGAAGACCAACGTTATGAGGATGAGGGGCAAGGTCGCGTTCCATCGCCCGAGGTAATTGTCATCAACTCGGATGATGACGGTGGGGAAGAAGGTTCAAGTGTTAGCTCCGAGTGAAGAGTCCGGATTTGTTGCATGAGTGGGTTTCTACGTATGTATGTATAGTGGTTTTTTGTAATGGATGGATTTTGTGACGCTTAACCAATTCTGTAGCAAGTAGGAAACTCCCGTTGGCAAGTTATGTGTTTTTTGTATTTTGTAAAGCGTAGAGTCGTACAACTGTCGAGAATGGCAGACACCATCTGTCGGGAACGACGGATGAACTGTCGGGGTTTACTGACAAATTTTCTGTGTATGTAATATGCATATTCCTATAACATGTAGTTTGGGTGAACGAACACAACCTAATGTGTACATTGAACGTAGTTTGTGAACTTTGCGGACAGTGTTATGTGCTACAAATGATGTGTTCGTAAGATGCATTTCAAAGGAAACTTGTATAATGGTTAAACTTTTCATATTCCGTACATTCTATTTACATGTGTCAACAATGGCAACAATGTTATGCACAAAAAAATTGTATTTTGGTTCGAGAAAATTATGCAATGCGTTGTGCCTATTTGTGTTCTGTAAATGTTAACATAACAAAGAGTAATGTTTACGCGTAAGAGAATGAAAACAGTAATACAATATTTACATTGTCATATACAAACAACATCGGGGAAGCACTTCACTTACAACTTCAACCACTCACGTACAAAATGCTGCTTACATCGGACGTGGTACAGTGTGGTTCGAACATGTGGTCCGATTATGAACAAATCCACCACAGCGAGTGCATTTCCTGAGCCGTGTGGTGTACTCGCGTCTGGATCACTTACGTCGTGTGGGTGGTCTACCTGGAGAACGACGCACACTAGGGGGCATAATAGAAGTACCTGTAATTTCGGGTTGAACATTCTAGTCCACTTCACGCTGAATAAGATATATAGCTTCTCCATAGGCACCCTTCCAGTACTCGAATGTATAATACAGTGAGTAGAGATCGTACAATGACTTACCTCTCAAGCAAGCAGCACGAGTTGCATGAACGCACGGCATACAATTCAACTGGAACTCACGACAAGTGCACGTCTTTTCGGAGAAGTCTTCGATGTCCGTGTCATTGGATATTCCAACATGTGTTAAGTTATTTATCAAGCCATGCGCTCGCAGCCTCGTACCTACTTCGAACGTCGTCCGTAACTCATTCTCCATCATTGGTGATAGAACGGTACTATATGTGGTTGCACTTGCTCGACGTTCATAAAACCACTTTTGCATAGTATGTCGAATGTGTTCCACTAAGCACGTGATCGGTAACGAACGAGCATGTCTCAATATCGAGTTCAAAGATTCTGCGTTGTTGTTGGTCAAAATGTTGTACCGTTGGCCAACAAATAGTGCACGTGAGTGACGTGACCAAAATGGGAAACATGCTCGCTCCAAGTACCTGTACGCTCTTGCACTAACCCTACGAAGCTGTCCCATAAGTCTTTCAAACTATTCGGTTCGGTAAGTTCTTGTGGCTCTTTTGAATAGAAATATTGAACTTATGTTGTTGCACCACTAGATTAAATTCTTTTCCATATGCCAAACACAGCACCCGCGGTGAGCCCGAGGAAATAGGTGAGCAATGGCATTTTCAATACTATTTTCCTGTCGGAAACAAACACCAATTCGTCCGAGTCACCTATAAGATCTTTCAAATTTGATAAAAACCACATCCACGATCTATTCGTTTCGGCATCAACAATTCTCTACGCTAACGGATAAATCTGTTTATTGGCGTCTTGGGCAGTTGCCAATAGAAGGGTACCTTTGTACGGACCTTTCAAATGACTGCCGTCAACACAAATAACGGGCCTCATGTAGTGCAAGTAACCCCGAATGCTTGCACCGAAAGCTAGGAAAAGGTAGTGAAACCTGTTACGAGAATCTACTTCGATGTACGTTACTGTTCCCGGGTTACTCTCTCTTAGGACGTGATAGTACGAAGAAAGTTTTTGAAAGCTATCACCCGATGTACCATGTAGCAAATGTAAAGCAATGACCTTTCCCCTACGTGCTTGATGGTAACTAATTTTCACACCAAACTCACGTTCCATGTCACGAGCAATAGTGGTAGGATCATACGATCCGTACGTATTATCCAATTTCCCCATAATCTGCTCAGCAATTATGGAACTAGTGGCATGTCAATGTGCATTATGATGATAATCTATGGAACATGTGTGCACATTGTTGAATTTGCGGATCATGAAGATGGCGGACTGCTTCACACTCGAAGCATGTAACATCCACTTACAATTATCGTCGGCACATATAACGGTTAACATTTTTTGGCTTGACCTGCTAACCTGAAATTGAAACTTCTCTCGCAACGCAAGTAGACAAATTCTCGAGTACAACTCTTGCTTGGTAAAAAATATTTCCCTTTCGGTAAGATCCGGCGTATTCACAGTGGATATCCAGTCGCATGTATCCGGACTTTTGGAATGTAATAGTTCTTCGTCAACGTCAGCAATATTACCAGTACTTGTACCATGTAAGGGATCGTCGAACATCTCATGTAATGATGCAGTCCGAACATCGAAAATTGGAGTATCCGCTGCATTATTGTTTGGGACACTTTGCTGATGATTGAGCTCGTCGTCCTGTACGGTGTGGTGATCTTCCGCTGCGGCGAACAATTGTTGGCTGTAATTTGTATCCCTCTACATTTCAACACTTGGTAGGCCGATTTCCAAAGTCGTAACGCAGAGGGCAGTTTCCTTATGAACTGATATGTACCAATTTACGTCTTCATCTTCGAGTATTTTGGCCGACGGTATATTCATGTTCGGTACTTTGAACTTCAATTCCAATTTTGTGCGCGGATCGAAAACACTAAGTTTCTCGTTCAACCGTAACAATAGTTCCGGGTAGTGTGATACTGCTCGGCACTAAAATGGAAGTGGTTTTCTCCCCAGTCCACTTCCATTCGTCATTCACGTAAACAAACTTTCCCCCGTGCAACACGATAAATCTGAAATTATTATTCATACCTGAAATGTTGGGAATGCAATGATAAGAATTATGCGCAATCAAAATGTTGACTATATAATAGCATGGAAGTGACACGTTCCAATATTTAAACCTATGTAATACTACAAGGTCAAATTAAGGGTGTCAAGAATTTTCAGTTGTCCAATTAGACAGTTTACTTTTCTATCCCGGCAGTTTATGAATGTCGGGTACGACAGTTCAAATGTCGATCCCGACAATTTCGAAATGTCGAGTTCGACGGTTCAAGTGTCGGAACTGCCGAGAAGTTTCAAATGTGTTTGGTAGCATTAATGCTTATAATCATTTCTCAACTACAACATCACAACCTATTTCCAGAAATAAATGACTGAATGTTTCATTAAATATGGAACACTTCACATTCTCCTAAATATTTTTGGTATATTTTTCCTTCAAGAATATTAAAAAAACAAGACCATCATGTTGTTTTTAACATTCTAAAAAAAAAGTAAGCTATTACATAGAAATATAAACAATTCGTAACAACTTACCTTTCAAAATAGATGAAGAAGATGGATGAAGTAATGCCTTTTCAGGAAGAAGAAAATGAATGAAGAAGAAGAATGAAATAAGGGTTTCTTTCACAATAAATTTGTTTTTTAATGTTAACTAAGGTTTTGAAGGATTTTATATTCATTTTTTATTAACTAAATTCGTATTTTATAATATAGTATTCATATTTTCAATGATTATAATATACAAATTAAACAATCAAATCACAACATTAATTATTTTGAAAAGCAATCATGAAGGAGCATTAAATGCTCCAAAGAAGTCAAATTAAGGGTAATTTAGACATTTGACAACAAGAAAGTGACATTTTTGTCCAAATTGTGTGCACATCAAAATTTTTTGTGCATTTTCAAAAAAAATGACATTTTGGTAAATTCCCCTAAAATGAAATATACATATGGATACATAATACATAGTGAGCCCATAATTATCTACAAGCGATGCAAAATCACATTTAGACATGAACATGCGTTCCAAAACACTGAGTACATGTTCTATGAAGTGAGTTATACTAACAAAGTCTGTCGTGTGGCTCTGACTCTAAAATCAAAACTCAACTCCAAAAGATGCCCAGATTCTCAACTGCTATTTGGAAAGGAAAAAAGTGGAAAAATATATGAGTTGATAACTCAGTGAGTAGAGAAGTTCAAAATAAATATAATTTTTCATTTATACATTTTTATTGAAAATTAAATTCATATCATTTGATAATTCACAAGCTACCATCATGTAATTATAGCAAAAAAGTGAAATATTCACATAAGGTCATAAAATATTATCTTAAAATCATGATATAAACATGAACTGATAATCATGCTATAATCTCATCACACCAAATGTGTTGAAAAATCCACAAAAAATGTACCCTCTGACTGAAATATATAATCCACCTCTCGAGTTAAGAACGTTCGCCACGGGCCTTTGACCCCTCCGTGAACGAAAGTTGGTCTCCAAGACCTCTTATAATCAATTCTAGAATACGGTCAAGGCCCCTCAGTGAACTAAATGTACACGATCGAGACCCCTTCATCCCCGATCCAAAACCCCTCAGTGTAGTGCTGAACACGGCCAAGGCCCCTCAGTGAACTAGAAGAAATATATAATCACGGGTACTTTTCTAGCCGATCTCAAAATCATACCTCATATTCCAATTCACAATATACCGTATACAATCTTTAAAATCCACATGTATCATAATAAAAGATATTTCCATAATAACCATATAATTCGAACACATATTTGCATATAATTGCACATACTTTAACAATATACTTAATTTATAAATACTTTAAAAATATTTATATTTTTCCACTTACAGAACTATGTACGCCAAAATCAATTTGATCTGTACGCTGTCCCGATATCCGTATCGCTGCCTGAAATATAATCTAATTTTTTAATCAACAATTAACTAATTTAAGTAATTTCAATAATTAAATAGGCGATACCCAAACATAATTATTTCATGTTTAGGTGATTTCTAAAGTCTCTTTAATTAGTAAAACTAATTTTTCTTTCATTTTACTCAATTTCATAGTTTATTATACTTAACCCCTTCAATAAAATTGAATTTAATCTAACAACTTAACAATTATAAAATCAAACATAACATTTCAATAAGTAACTTTTGCTTACCTTTCAAAATTGAGAAATTCAAGCCTAATAGTATAACCCACTTAATTCCTAACACGTTGGCAAGTTTTCCCTTTTTTTCTTCTTTTTCTTCCTCTTTTCCCTTTTTTTTCCCTCTTTTTCATTTCTCTTTTTCTCTCTTCTTCTTCTCTTCACCATTTTTGTGTGTGTGGATGTAATGTGTATGTTAAAGATTTGGATTACACACACATATATAATTACATTGGGAATGGGTTGGTTTGGCATAGTCGCCTACCGTTTTCTCTTTCTTTTTAATTTTAATTTTTTTTAAAGTTTGACTTTTCTTTTGAGTTAATTAAAATATTACAGTATATGTATATTGTGTGTTAATGAAATGATAGATGTGGTATTAAAGAACAAGATTCAAGGTCTTATGTCACTTATTCATAAAAATTCCACACGTATGATAGGTTCAATGAAGTGCGTAGCACGTGAAGTATCATTTAGACTTTTTAACAACTTCAACTTTTAGATGAGGTAATTAATATGATAGTAAGACCAAATAAAATGCTAAGCCAATGTTTCGATACAATGTATAAATTGATTTCTAAATTCAATCAAGTCAAATATTAATTTCAATCACAAATTTATAAATCCTAATCATTATCATTCACGCATTTTGTGAGTCTCAGTATTAATTTTCCAAACGGAGGTTTAAATTTAAGCCATGTCATTATCATTTATAAAAATTAGTTACATATCAAACTTTTTGTTGGGAATATTTAGACCTAAATATGCGGAATTAACACAATCAACAATAAAAAAGTAACAAGTCACTATTTACTGATTCTAGATGATTAAGGTTAGTAATCCCATTAAAACCTAATCACACAATTACATAAACATTCAAATCAAAGCAATAAAAAGTAAACAATGCTAGAAATTGATGACAAAGGAAAATTCCTTGAAAAACTCTTCACAAGGATAAAAAAATCTCTAGGTAAACCTTGCCAAAAAGATCCACTAGAAAAGTTAACTTACATCTAGTCCAGATACTGTTAAACCTTAGTTGACTTTGACCAACTAACTTGTAAATCATTGAAGAACCTATTCCATTGTGCGACCTATACTTTCCAAAACTCTGGACAACTTTTCTCTTAATTGAATCACCAAGAACGAACTTGTTTCGAAGTGTTGAACTTATAGCATCTTCTCCAACTTCATAACTCTGAAGGTTTATAAGTGAATGTAGGTTTTTTTATCTTTGATTTTTAGATCTTTCTGTGTTTTGATCTGTGATTGAGGCAAGAGAACATTGGTTTATGTAATTGATCTTCAAAGATCAATCTCTTAACTAAATATGAGGCTCAACCATTAATAACGAATATTTGAGAACAATTATAAAGAATTGATCTGGAAGTTGAATCAAGAAATCAATGGAATTTTAGGATCTTTAACAATATGATCTCTAATGTAAAATAATGATTCAACACACTTTTGGGACGAACATATAGTTGTATATTAATATTAGGTAGTGTTTGGAGTGGAATAGGATTGGAAAATTGTATAAAAATCGAATCATGATTCTTATTGGAACAAACCGTTGCTCAAAAACTGAACTATCGCCAAGCGGTTGGTAGAGAGTGAGCTCCAATACACCTGCTCTAAGTGCTCGAGCGTGCTTTGCGCGGCCAACGAACAATCTCCTTCCCGTTTCTTGATTGTCTTGAATATCTTCAACTTCTTTTAGGACTCTACCAACCTCGACTTTTTTGACTTTTATTAAAATTCAAATAACCATGATTTTGGATACCTATATAGCCAATTATAATTAGGCTTAACACTTTTGATCAAAAAGTAAATTTCAAAAAGCTTTTTAGAAACAGATTAAATTAATTTGGGTTCTATATAAAATAGTATAAGTGTTTCGCTCGGGTAGTCGCTAACAATTAAAAAGGGATTAGACGATTGTGTAAGAAACAAACCTCTTGAGACAAAGTCCCAAAAAGGGGTGTTTTATTTGCGATGACTTTACAATTGGAACTAAACAGAATGCCTCTAAGGGGCGCAAGCACACGAGTACTGAAAAGAATTATTTAAGTCTAAACTAAGAAATTGAAATTACATATTCTCTGTTTGAGAGTGTTTTATTCGGGGTCCTTTGCTCTATGTCTTCTCTTCCTTTTATATTCCCTTGATGATTTCTTCGTGATCAACCTCTTAGAAACTACTTAATTGTTTTATAACTACCCACTTCCTTTATGGTGGCTATCGTGTCGTGGAACTGCCGTCTCTAACTGCTGCCACTACTCTTTGTCGTTCAACCGTCTTCAACTGAACTCCTTAAATCGTGGAACGTGATAAGGTTACTTGATAACTGCTTCAATAAGTGCACTTCTGGATAATCATAACATCTTATGTTTGCTAAGATCTTGGGCGATCTGAAGGTTTGGGCGAGAACAGGGTCATAGCTCTGGGCAACTGTAAGGCACTTTATTCGCTCAGATCTTGGGCGTCTTGCAAGCTTGGATGATGGTGTTATCTTGTTCGTGGGCCTCCACTGCATTCATTAGTAACCCTATTTGGGCATTTATCCTGAATTTCCCAGTTGGGCTTCATTCTTTGGGTTATTTGATTTGGGGATTCCCTAATTGGGTTTCATTCCTTGAGCTATTCGATTTGGGCTGCACTTTTAGTGTGTCAACAATTATCCCCCAATATGGCAGAATTAATACCAATTATTAATCTTTGCCACATTTACTTAGCGTTTCCCAACAACATTTGAAATTCCCAAGAATTTCAATCATTATTTCCTTCCATAGCTTGAAAAAGTGCGACGCTACAAACCCTTATAAACCCCAAAGACACGCCATTTTGTTGTACCACTAACTCACGTATCATTATTTCGCGCTTCTTTCTCGCCATACCACTATTCATCTTCTAGCTTCTCTGCTACGTTTCTCGAGCAAACCTTAACAAAACTGTATTTAGTTCCCAATGGCTGCTCCACAAACCCAATTTGACGACTCTTTTAGCTTCGATGATTTCTAGAAAATCCTCACTCGGCCATATGTAAATTCAAACTTTCTTGCACCAGCCAATGCCGAACTTAACGAGTTCTATCTGGGTCCTTCATTCGCCAATGCCGAAGCTGTCGAACAAGTGGCTGTGGGCTAGCTTTTTCCTTGTACTCAAGGCCCTCCATTCTTGAACTCTTTGCCGCTGAGGTCTATTCGCAAAAAAGGTATTCGCACTTGGCCTAAATCTGATGTTGTTTTCCGTAGATGGCATGCTCGCCTTGTGGGCCATGGTCCTACCAAGATAATTTTTGATCGTGCTAGGATTTCTAATTTATTAGAAATCTCTCTTCAACCCCCAATTTTTGACCCAGCACTTTTTCCTATTGCTTTAAGTTTGGTCTTCTAAATATAATATTTTTGTTTTCCCTCTTGGTCCCATGTCAATCACTTCAAGGGATGTTGGGGCCCTGATAAATCTTCCACCTTTGGGCGACACCATTTTCCCTAGTATTTTGATTTCTGGTGTTGCCCCAAAATTTGACAAAAAACTCAACGAGTCCTATTCAAGCTTGCAAAGTTGCCATAATCACTCAAGTGCTGAGCCTTCCCATGCTGAGCGTGTGGCCTTTCTTCAGATATGGCTTTGTAAATATATTCTGTGTGTGCCCAGTTTGAAGCCTTCTATGAGCTATTTACCCATAGCGCATGAATTGGCGTGTGGTAGGCCTTTGAATGTGTGTTCCTTCTTTTTGGCTGCCTTCTATAGAGGCATGGCTTCTCTTCAATTTCAATTGAAGAATGGCGCATCTCCCACTGGCAGTGGGCCTCTTTGGTTCGCTCAACTGTGGTTGAGAGCCTATTTTCCATCACTTGGTGCTCTATCTATGTCCCTTCGTTCTACTAGCTGCTATGGGCTAGCCATTGATCCATTGAGCCCTGTAAATATGTCCAAAAATGACATTTATTCATTCTTTTATACTTTAAATTCAATTCCTTCTTTCTTTCCCTTTCCTGCTCATTTAATTCCAGATTAAGTGCAACCTCCATCCACCCTGGACAGTACAAACGCCTCTCTGCTCGTTTGGGTTCAGTTTTTGACTGGAAGGGAGTTGTTCCATGATATTTTAACTGGAACCAATGCCAAAGCTGGGGTTGAAATATATGCTCCCCAATTTTTTGCTCGCCAACTTGGTTTTGGCCAAACTTGGCCTGTTCCCCCTTGTTATTCAAAAAATTTGATAGACCACTTTCACACCATTAATAAGGTAGAGGCACAAGCTATAGATGCTCGTAATATTCTTTTGACGAGTAACTTTTCATTAGCCCCCTTCAATCCTAGTCGTGCCGTTCACCCCCTTTTTGAACAACTCTGACCATCAGTGAAGCGCAGATTGTTTGCAATTGATGCCAATTGTGCTTTCCATTCACTGGATCAGCTGAACATTCCTTCCACTTCTCCTATTTTGGTCACCCCTGTGTCCATTAGGAATCCTTCCTCCCCCACTCGTGCTAAACAATCTGTTCGTACCTCTACTTCTCTACCTGCCAAACCTACTACAACTAAGAGCGCCCCAAGCCACAAACGGCCAGTTTTAGCATCTCTCATTTTGGATGATGATGATGATACTCCTCTCATCGTCAGGAGAAAGGTAATTGAATTGAATTCTGTTTACTCACAAGCATACATTTCTATGTGCTAATGGTTTTCTTGAATTTCTCAGAAAAGTTCGGCCTCTCCTTTGAAGGCTTTAGTGTTGGCAGCTCATGCTCCATCATCCTCTGCTGGAGCTGCTTCTTCCAAACCAACTGATGAAGGGACTATTCTTAAAGAGAGACCTTCAGTCCCGGAACCTTCATCATAATTAATGGACGAGCCACCTTTTTCCCAGGGCGTCGACCCCCCAAACGTCGAACCAGAAGGTAATACATTTTGATGTTTTACCTTTGCTTGTACTTTTGGTTTCTGATTTGTTGATTCTTTAATCATGCAGAGGCTTCCATGGGTCTACCCTTTTTGGTAGAGTCTTCTCGCCCAGACAAGGGAAGTCTCCCCTGGTGGTGGGGCCACAGGTGGTGGAGCCAACTAGTGATATGCCACCCCCCAAATTGCTGATGAGGTAACCTTTTGCCTCACTTTTATTTTCACTTTGTTTATTGTAGTGAAAACCTTCAATGTTGGCATTTTTCTTTGCAGGATGCTGATGAGATTGTACATTCCATCCAGGACTTGTTCACTTCCTGGGGGCAAGTCAAGACATCTCGCCCTGCTTCAACCGGTCGTCCTTCTACTTCTTCAGAGGAAGACATGAAGTTCCTCAAGCAGTCGATATTTAAGTATGTATCTTTTATGGATATGGACATCGGTCAGGCTAGTGCTACCAAACATAAGGATAAACTTCCGTCGCTCAACATTTCTGCTGAAATTAAAGCGACGTTGAAAGTTGTTCACTCTGACATCCTCTCTTTGCTGGCCAAAAATGTTGAACTAAAGGCCAAGAGTACTTAATATCTTCGCGCTGTCTCTGAAAGAGAGTCTTTGCTTCGGGATGTAGAACCCCAAATAATTCTAGACACCTTAGTGGCACTAAGACATAAATATTGGATGACTAAAGTATACTTCAGATTTTTAGTCTCATTTGAGACCTATTTTTTACATAGGAAACATTCGATTTGGAAAAATATATTTAAATAAAAGTTGTAACTCTTTGAATTAGCTTTCCAACGCACTTTGAATTATTTAAATCGGATATCGGAAGAAGAAGTTATGATAGAAACACTGAAAGCTGTGCAGTGTCAACCGATCGACCGAAACTGCCTGAAATGAAAATTCTCGTTTTTCTCTAGAATTTAAATATTTATTTTCACCAATTATTTTCTCAAAGGGCCACCCACGTTTTTGGCAATAAAAACTCCACTAAATTGAAGCATTTAACCTCAAACTTAAATGACACCCATGTTTTCTCTCTTAAATGAAATTTGACCCTTCATTTGCTTTAAATTATGGGATATTTACCTATAAATAGAGACCTCATTTCACTCATTTTTCTCACACCAAAAGCAAGAGCTTTTACATACTAAAGAAAGAGTTTCCAAGAGAGAAAAAAAGAGGGAAGAAAACTATTTTTCCTAGAAATTTAAGAAGTGTTTTCAAGCATCAATTCTCAATGGTTTTCAAACATCCAAGGAGTGCATTTCTTTCAACGTCCAAGTTTCATCGAAGTTTTCAATTCAAGTTTTCAAAGTTTCAAAAGTATCAATCAAAGTAGGTAGAGGTGCAATGTGTTTAATTGTGTTAAGTTATAAGTTTCGATTCATGTTAATGTTTGTATGTTAAATGGTACTCCAGTACGACATACCCCTCTATGTTAATGGTTGTAGGTCAAATGGTACTCCGGTACCGCATACCCCTCTATGTTGAAGAAATGTTTGTATGTCAAATGGTGCCCTTGAGTACGGCATACCTCCTTCATGTCAAATGGTGCTTCTGGGTACGGCATGTAAGAAAAGTTATAAAGTTAATGTTTTGAAATGTATTGTTTGATCACGAATGCACCTATGACACCTATTGAGTTTTTCAACTCACGGGTTTAATCACATCTCTACAGATTGAAGGAACTCTACCTCGGGCGTGGATGGAGGAGAAGATGGAGAGTGATGCAACGAGCCCATGAAAATCCGGTGAACAAGTGATTTGGATTTATTTTTATGAAATGTTTCCAATGTTATTTCTTTAAAGCTTTGAATAACGTAGAATGCGAGAACAATTTATGTTTTTTTCTTCAAATAAATTACATTTTGTTGTTTTGAAAAATGATTCAGTGTTTTTGTTTAAAGTATTTGAAGTATTGTTATTTAAATTATTATCCGAAGATGTAAGCTTCCGCTAAAATGTATACACTTGTTACTAAACCACCGGTTAAGCTAAGTAAAGTAAGTAGCGTTCTGGTCCACTAGGGGTCGGGGCGTTACACGGGAGATCAACAAAGTTGAGGACAAATTGAAAGAAATCTCTTCTAAGTTATGATTGAAGACTCTTTGATGACAAGTTTGGCTGCACAAATGAAGGAGTTTCAAGCAAGGATGGATGACTGCAAGGCGAGAATGGCTGCTAAAAAGCGTAATGCTTCCCAAGAAATTGAGCGAACCAAGTCTTTGGTCGAGCAGTACAAGAAGCTGGAGGTTGATGATGATTATGTAGCTGAATTGAATGTCACTTCTTCTCAGGAGAGCGAGGATTGGGGGAGACTTAGGGAAAGAATTCGTTCGATTTGAGGCGAATTGTAATTAAGACATCTAATGCCTTAACTTTTCTTTTTGTAACTTCGTATTAACTTTCCTCTTGTAACCTCGTACTGATAGCCATTGCCAATTTTGGATGTAACAGCAGTCATTGTCATTAATGAACAACTAATTTGTCTTCTTGTGTATTTATTGACGTTTGTCTTTAATCGTCAACCCTCCAAGCATTTAACTGCTTTATGATAAGATTCATGTACATTCTCTTTTGGTATTTCTATCTCTTTTCCCAAGACTTTGGGCCCTTTGACTCCAATTACTAGGCACGAATGTGGCCGTTCATATTCTGTCTCTTCACCTTCACGCCCCTATAAATGCACGTATATTTCGCACTTTTCATTTTCATTTCCATTCTTTTCTTCAAAAACTAATTTGCTGCCATCGTTTGGCATTTCAACGATCGATCCAGAATTTTCATTTTCCATAGAAATAGATCATTTGATCCATCTATTTTGCCACCTGTTTTGATGTCACTTTTGGTATGGGAGATATAGGAAATATTTTTTGGCCAGCAAAGTTCTTCCCATTGTCTCCATGTCATTTACAAGGAGTTCAATGATGGAAGACAATTTTTGAGGATGCCTATCAAGTCACCTTGCTTGCTGAGAGTGCTTCTCAGTCTCCTTGCCTGTTATTGCAGCGATGCATTTAAGTAGGCGAGGTGAGGGTGCTTCTCTTTCCTTCTGCTTGCTGAGAGTGCTTCTCGGCCTCTCTACTTACCTTTGCAGCAGTGCGATCAGAATGGCGATCAAGGCTAGTTCACCCTCTTACTCGGCGATCGACCGAGAGATTAGTTCACTCTTAATTGTAGCTTATAGAGCATTTAGTATTTTGTATCTTGCAATTTTGTAATGAACGTTTGATAATAAAGGAATTTATTTGAATGTATTTCGCTCTAGCCCTTTTTTATCTACAATCGTTCAACGCGATTTGGTTACGCTTTTATTTTTTCACTTTCCCATAAGAAAGGAACATATTTTTTTAAATGTTTGCCATTAATGAACCTCATGTGCTTGGTGCCATCTAAATCTTCCAAATGATAGGCTCCATTAGGCAACACACTATTTACTTTATATGGTCCTTTCCAATTGGGCGACCACTTGCCGTACTTTGGATCCTTGCTATCCAAAGGGAGTATTGTTTTCCAAACCAATTCACCCAGGCTGAACGACTTGGCTATAACTTTTTTATTATAAAACTTAGCCATCATTCGTTTTTTAACTTGCAATCTATCTAGGACGTCCAACTTTAATTCGTTCAACTCCAATAAGTTTTGAACTAGTGATTCGGTATACTCATCATCACTTAACTTATGTTGTAAACACACTCTGATCGATTGCACGTTATTTTCATAGGCAAAACGGCCTCCTGTCCATAAGTAAGTTGGAAATGAGTAATTTTGTACTTGACCGAGGCGATGTCCTATAAGCCCATAAGGCCTTGTTTAGACATTCGTACCAATTTCTAGCATTTTCATCTATCATTTTCCTTATGATATTTTTTAGAATCTTATTAGAAGATTCTGCTTGTCCGTTGGATTGAGCGTAATATGTTGTGGAGTTTACTAATTTAACTCCAAACTCGCTCAAGAATTTATTCACTTGATCTCCATTTAAAGAAGTTCCGTGATCTACCATTAAAGTTTGTGGAATTCCAAATCTATAAATAATATGATCACGGATAAATTTTATGACACTCTTTTGGGTGATCTCCTTTAAAGGTATCGCTTCTACCCACTTAGTGAAATAATCAGTTGCAACTATAATAAATGTATGTTACTTGGACGATGAGAGATAAATCTTCCCTATCAGGTCTATCGCCCAACTCTTAAACGACCAAGGTTTGATAATATGTGTCATCTCTCATGCTGCGCCCTTTGTATTAGACCATGCTTTTGGCATGCTAGACAACTCTTTGCATACTGAATGCATGATTCTCCCATCTTTGACCAAAAATATCAATTCCTAACGATTAACCATCTCATCCTTTGGCCAGCTTGATGGGCTCCACATATCCCTTCGTATACTTCAGCCATGATCGTCCTGGCTTCTTGCAAACTTACACATTTTAGCAATATACCATCAGAGCGTTTCTTAAACAACTCTTCATCTATCAATGTATAGTTTAGCAAACGCAACTTCATTTTTTTACTGTTTCCTTTATTAGGTTTTTTAAGGAACCTTTTAATCTCTGCCCTCCAATCTATTGCATCTCCATCTTGTATGTAATGAATTTCAATCTTTCTCGCCCTTCTTTGGACTACGGGAAATATTGTTCCATACTCATAAGTAGACTTCCAATTTAAAACCTTCGAGTACCCTGAGGCCATCTGGGCCAACTCATTTGCCACGTCATTATATATCCTATTAACGCATTGAAGCTCTATTTGGTCGAGTTCTTCCAACAACTCTTGGGCGATTTTGTATAGACTTATAATGGAATAACTTTGGCACTTAAAATCACCAATCAATTGGTGAATGACCAATTGAGAATCGCCTCTAACGATCACATTCTTTACTTCCATATCTATCATTAATTCTAAGCCCACGATTAAGGCTTCATATTCGGCTTGATTGTTGGTGCACATCCTATCCAAAGTGAATACGAACTTGTAGCAAATCCCTAAAGGATTTATCAATGCTATTCCTACTCCTGCACCTTTAGAGGTTTTTGACCCATCGAAATACAAAACCCAAGGTTTTAATTCGAATGAATTGATTTCTAATTCAATTTCTTCAAGCATATCAAGGCATGGATGATCGGCCAGAAAATTAGTCAAAGCCTGATTTTTGATTGCCTTTTGGGGTATGTATTGTATTTCGAATTCTGATAATGCTAGCGTCCAAAGGCCTACCCTTTGGTGTAAAATAGGTCGAGAGAACATATACTTAACCAAATTTACTTTGGAAATCAAATAAACGGTTAGGAGCAATAAATAAGCCCTTAATTTTGTACATGTGAAATACAATGCAAGACATAATTTTTTAATGGCAAAGTAATTACATTCACATTTTGTTAACCGTCTACTCAAATAGTAAATCGCCCTTTCTTCACCAAATTGGTCTTTTTGCGCGACCATTCCAGCAATTGATTCTTTTTCAGCCGATACATACACTTTCATTGGTCGTCCTTAGATTGGTGACACCAACACTGGTGGACTTGATAAATATGTCTTTAGGCTTTCGAAAGTCTTTTGATGTTCTTCCTTCCAGACGAATTTGTCTTGATTTTTCAACTTTAAAAGCGGCGAAAAAGTTTTAGTTTGCCCTGCACAGTTAGAAATAAAGCGTCTTAAAAAGTTTATTTGGCCCAGAAACCTTTGCAATTCTTTTTTGTTACTAGGTGGTTTGGCCTCTAAAATGACCTTTGCTTTCTTTTTATCAAGTTCAATCCCCCTTTTGTGTACTAAGAAACCAAGGAAGTTTCTTGCATTAACGCCAAATGCACATTTTAAGGGATTCAATTTTAGTTTATATTGCTTTATTCGCTCAAATGAACATCTCAATTGTTCAAAATGGTCTTCTTCTTTAATGGATTTGACCACTATGTCATCTACATACACTTCAAAAAACTTGCCTATCATATCATGAAAAATCAGGTTCATCGCCCTTTGATAAGTTGCTCATGCATTTTTCAGGCCGAAAGGCATAACTACCCATTCAAAACATCCTAGAGACCCTGGGCATCTAAAAGCAGTTTTGTGTATATCTTCCTCAACTATATAAATTTGATTGTATCCTGAATACCCATCCATGAAGGAATACATTACATGTCCGGCAGTTGAGTCTACTAGAGAGTCTACTGTGGGCATTGGATATTCATCTATGGGTGTGGCTATGTTTAAATTCCTAAAGTCTATGCACACCCATAATTTACCGATCTTTTTTAGCACTGGCAGGATATTGGACAACCAATTCGCATATCTGGCTATTCTAATAAAGCCTGCCTTTAATAATCACTCTATTTCTTTCTTGATCTCAAGAAGTACATTAGGAGCAAAACGCCTAGGAGGTTGCTTATGAGGCTTAAAATTTAACTTGGTTGGCAACCTATGTTCCACCAAATCTCTATCTAAACCAGGCATATGTTCATATTCCCAAACAAAACAATCTTTATATTCCTTTAATAAAGTGATTAATTTATCACTAACCTCTTGATCGAGCATTTGGCAGATGAATATTGGACGATCTTCTCCTTCATTGCCAATATTCATTTTAATCAGAGGGTCTTGTGCTTGAGCGTATCCAAGCTTGGCGATCCTCATCACTTTATCGTCCAATTCCCTTGTAGGCACTTCTTCTTCTAAACAATCCACTTTGTTGACTTCTCGGTCAATACTTTGTTCCAACTCGAACACTGCCAATTTTTCTCTCAATGCTTTCAAGACTGCTTCTTCTTTCGTCTTGTCCTTGCATTCTTTATTGAAAGCCATTAATTTGGCTTTGAAGGCTTGAATATCGGCCATTTGCCTTTGTTGCTTACAACTCATTTAAAACTCCTTGATTACTCTTTTGCCAATTATTGGCTCCTCTAGGGCCACTATGTTTGGCCTCATCTGACTGAAAATTTCAGTGAGTGCATCCACCGGAAACGGCTCTTCACTCTGCGCGACAATTTGATTTTCTTCTCCATCTTGGACTACTCTGACAGGTTCATAATTTCTTTCATACATGGACCTTTCTACTGAGTTTGCTTCTGCGACAAAAGGTCTATGATCAGCCTGCACCACTTCTGCTTCACCTTTGTCATTCTAAAAAACCAGGCATTGATGGAGCGATGAGGGTATACAGCGACTTTCGTATATCCAATCCCTTCCTAATAACACATTGTAACTAGTAGGACCATCTATTACAAAGAACAATGTGGTCCTAGTAATTGTCCCTATAGTTATGTTCAATGACATAACCCCTTTAGTTGAAGTTGCTCCTCAATTGAAACTCGTAAGGACGACTTCTCTTGGGATCATATCGCTTTCTGTCTTTGCAAATTTCCTCATCATCCTAGATGGAATGGTGTTTATAGCTGCTCCATTGTCGACAAGCACTTTTACCACAGGTATGCCATTAACTAGAGATTTAACGTACAATGGCCTCAAGTGTTTAGTTAACTTCATAGCTGGCTGCTTAAAAATAACCATTTCGGCAGCATCTATTTCCACCTCCTGCTTGTCCTCTGTCGAGCTATCCTTTTGTGATAAGTCAACGTGCAACATGTCGTACTGAGCTTCCGTTTCCTGCATTTCCTTTTTACTGTTTTCTAATACTTCTTCTTCAGTTACCCAACTTGTGGGAGGAAGCATTATTTTTGGAGGTGATCCATACTTTTTAGAGCGAGGAACTCTCCTTTTCCTTTTGGGCGTCCCGTACAGCACGTAATAATCGAAAGAATGCCCAGACGATTCCCCCAACAAGTCCACTTCACGAACCCCCTCTCGATGTAGTTGCTTCAACAGAGTGTTGTACGATACTCCTCTTTTTCTTCTTTCTACTTCCAAATCAATTTCCTCTTCGATATCCGTCATACCATCATCTACTTCATCATTTTAGGCCCTTCTAGAAGTTTGGCCTTCTTCATATTCCAGTACGCATGCTTTTTCTTCGTTATCCTCCCTCTTTTCTTCTTCTTTCTCTTTATTCTTGAACTCATTGGTTAGCAAATAGTTATTAGCCATGACAAGAGGTAACGTACCGAACTGAATAGTAAGGGATTGATCTAGATCTTCTCCATCTCTTCTGTCTCGCTCAAACTTCGACCTCCCAGAAGAAGTCTCTGGCAATTCTTTCATCGATTCATTTGTACCAGTCTCTTCACTGTCTTTGAGAATATTTTGATTGGCCACCTCGAGTAGCTTAGGTGCCTTAGGACGTGGCATTCTCTGTTGTTACCTCATCATTCGTTCATAGTTCCGTTGAAAACGCCTTTGTTGGGTTCTAGTCATCTCGTTGAAGGGTATCGCCCTTCCTGTATTATACTGGAACGAATGCCATACATTTGGTTGGCGAGGCTGCGGCCTGAATGTTCTCCCATTATTCATTGGCCTGAACTGCTTTTCAAAAGGCGGTCCCCTATAAAACGATGTCCCTTGCCCTCTACCAGGCTGAGCGTTTGGGAAAAAACTAGAACGACGGTGATGCTGCCATATCCATGGTTTCTCTGAATTCCCACTCACTTCTCTTTTACATCTTGTACACAGGACATCTTCACCCTCTTTGGGCTCCTTTCCTTTGATACGTTCAAAGACATTGGGATGTGGTCCAGGGTCTTCTTCTCCATCATCTATAACCAAGTTGAATTTTGGCAACTTGTTTTTGAAGCCAGTCGTCACCATGTTCACCCCAAGTGGCTGCGGAAAAGGGTTTTCATCCACTGCTATCTTCCTCTTATCCTCGAATGTAATTTGTCCAGATTCAATGGCATCCTGTAACACATGGCGAAAAACCAAACAGTGATTAGTCAAATGTGACCATGCATTATGCCACTTACAATATTTTTTACCCTTAACTTGTTCAGGACTTGGCAATTTATGTTTATCGCTCAACTTTATCTGCTTATCCTTATATAGTTTATCAAATATAAAGTCAGTTTTGGTTACATCGAACGAGAACGTTCTAGCCTTTTTGTTTTCATCTTTTATAGACTCATCTTTGTCCGACGGTCTAGGCTTAGCCATTATAGGACAAGTATACGTGTCTCCTTTGATTAATTTGGCCAAACACATTTCGGTTTGATCGTAATACTCGTCATTAATGGTATGAACATCAAAATTTGGGTCTCTATAATAAGTCCCCATGCTAGAATTTTTCATTTGCTCTTCTTCTCTTATTAATCGTTCATACCTAATCATGTTCGCGCTCAATTGGAAAAGATCAGGAAATTTCTTGTCTTGGAACTTCTTTTTCAAATCAAAGCTTAGACAACCTTGAGCGATTTTGACGAACTTCTTTTCAGAGAAAAAGGCACAAAACATTTACTTCTTGCTGTCTTGAACTTTTGAAGGAAACCTTCTGCCCATTCGTTTGGCATTTGACGTAGATTCGCCAAATCAGCCAAAGTAATTTCAGACTCAGTCTTATAAAACTGAGCGTGGAACAATTACTCTAATTGTTGCCATGTTTGAACAGAGTTCGCTGGAAAATTGATGAACCAGGAGAAAGCTACTCATATTAATGAACTAGGGAACAACCTCATTTTATGGTAATCAGTTACGTCACCACTTTGCAGTGTGAATCGCCCTATGTGTTCTAGAGTAGACACCTCTCCTAAACCAGTAAATAGTGAGAATTCTGGCACTTTATACCCTCTAGGCCATGAATATGCTTGGTCTACCCAATCAGGGTATGGCTTTGTATAAGTCGGCCTAATGACAGGTCGTACCCCAAAAGTCATCTGATCATGTACTATTTCCATAATTTGATTCCTCAACATGACGTTAGGGTCATATGGAATTCCTACAGGTTGGTTGACCGGTTGATTTGCTTGAGGCCTGATATTTGGTCCTTGGTTGGCAACAAAGTTGCCATGATTTGGGTCATTGTTACCATTAGCCTGAATATGTACCCCATCATTAATACGTGGGGCATTCTGTCCATTATTTAGGATATTGTCTCTTACTTTTAAGTTACCCCCCAAGTTAGATGTACCATTGCCACCATTCTGATTTGGCATTACACCATCCCCTATTTTGAAGTAGAGGGACCAAAATGTGATTCTCCCCTTGATTTGGACTTAGGACTGGGGATTATGTCCCACAATTGTCCTAGTTTGGAAGTGATTTGCAAGAGACACGACTGGCTGACAAATTTGGCCTACTAATTTATTCATTATTTCATTCAAATTATTCAGTTGTTTGGCTATGTTATCATAGTGTGCATTCCCATTCCGAGTAAGTATTTCCATATTATGAATATTTCGTAGATTTACCTGTTCAACGACATCCTGTGTGAGTTCTCCAAGTAATGCACGCATAGTTTGAGGACTCAACTCTGTCATTGGTTCGTAACGACTATGACTGCTCTGATTCTGCCCATCTGTTCGTGGAGAGCTATGTTTCTCCTTATATCGCTCGATCACAGACTGGACTCCTCCTTGACTTGCTTCCTTATCAGATTTTGAGGCATATTGTTTCACCTTTTGTATCTCTAACACCAAACACCAAGGTCTCACCGAGCATGCCAAATTGTTTCGCACGGGTAGTCGCTAACAATTAAAAAGGGATCAGACAATTGTGTAAGGAACAAACCTCTTGAGACAAAGTCCCAAAAAGGGGTGTTTTATTGGCGATGACTTTACAATTGGAACTAAACAGAATGCCTCCAAGGGGTGCAAGCACACAAGTACTGAAAAGAAATGTTTAAGTCTAAACTAAGAAATTGAAATTACATATTCTCTGTTTGAGAGTGTTTTATTCGGGGTCCTTTGCTCTATATCTTCTCTTCCTTTTATATTCCCTTGATGATTTCTTTGTGATCAACCGCTTAGAAACTGCTTGATTGTTTTATAACTACCCAATTCCTTTATGGTGGCTATCGTGTCGTGGAACTGCCGTCTCTAACTGCTGCCACTACTCTTTATCGTTCAACCGTCTTCAACTGAACTCCTTGAATCGTGGAACGTGATAATGTTACTTGATAACTGCTTCAATAAGTGCACTTCTGGATAATCATAACATCTTATGTTTGCTAAGATCCTGGGCGATCCGAAGGTTTGGGCGAGAACAGGGTCATAGCTCTAGGCGACTGTAAGGCACTTCATTCGCTCAGATCTTGGGCGTCTTGCAAGCTTGGGCGATGGTGTTACCGTGTTCGTGAGCTTCCACTGCATTCATTAGTAACCCTATTTGGGCCTTTATCCTGAATTTCTCAATTGGGCTTCATTCTTTGGGTTATTTGATTTGGGGATTCCCTAATTGGGTTTCATTCATTGGGCTATTCGATTTGGACTACACTTTTAGTGTGTCAACAATAAGCCTTAGGTAAAATGCATTATTGAGTAATTTTAGGTATGTAAATTATAAATCATCTGCTCCAAACCATTATATTTTCTCTACTTCATGTTATATATGTATTTCTATACAATTAATTGGATTTATAAACTTGTTCACAACTTGTAGGTGTTTGATATCAGTTGTGCACAATCAATTCAAACCATAAGTTAGTACATTTGGAATATGTTTATTCTATTGTATTATAATTATTGAATATAAAAAAAAAGAAGAAGAAGAAGAAGAAGAAGAAGAAAGCAAAAAATTGTTTGTTATTATATTGAGTTAAATATTGTGTAGTAAATATGCATTGAAAATGTGATTAGGACGGAGATAAACAGTGGTACCACAAGATGTCTAAATCTAAGAAGTTTATGCACATGTTATATTTTCTTGATGGAACTCTTTTGGTGGGACAACATGTGATATTTAAGTGATGCTTATAAAAAACCTCCTCTTCATGAAAATTATTTTCTGTCCTATTATTTGAAGAGAAAAACAAAAGTGTTGTGTATTCTATTTGGTTGGTTACTCTAAAAGATACTACGCTTCTAAGTGTGATTTTCGATTTTAAATGAATTACCTGAATCGTTCATTAGAGGGGCTTAATTGACTCAAGAAACAAAATGATATATCGAAGATTTCGTTACATTTTTCTAACTACGATTACATGGACGGAATATGTTTGGTCCCATATTGTTGAATTATGACCTTATTTTCATCGATTTTAAAGTCATACATTTTCATACTTAAAAAATTTAGTTTCAAGGCCGTAGTGTTCAACTTTTGGAGCTGAGTATGAGCATCTTCAAAGCTTATGTTGATATGGACGGCGCCGATATTTTCATGCATAAATAGTAATCATTTGTTTGTTGTGTGGTGCTAACAACAAATGAAAGAAGCATTTGCCATGTTCTTAAATGCTATATAGTATTTTGAATTGACTTTGTTATGCTTAATTAATCGCATAAAAGAGAACAAAAAAATTTAAGTATACATTTTTACGTAGTTTTCAAGGTTGTAGAATGATATAAAGCTAATAACCCAATTTACAGTGAATAAGTTAATTGTTTAAGCTGCAAAATACTTGTCTGAGCCCCATTTTTGTCATAAAAATGCATTTTTGAATAGTGTATTGATGTGAAATGTGAAATTAAAAATAATGAAATGTTTTGAATTTACGTAATAATATTTTATTGAAAAATGTGTGATTGAAATAATGTCAAAATATCGTTTAAGAATGTATTTTTCTCCAAAGAATGGGGCTCTTAAAAAATTTAGTATCTATCCCTTTAATAGTTGGCGGGAAAACTAATCAGCCATTGATTAGTAGACCTCGTAAATAAAGATATGAGTAACAATGTAATTGAAAATTGCACGATGGAATCTACTCCCCTTTAGTTCTTCAATGGAAGCATGAGCCGATAAATTCATTCTCATATTTTGGGGCCTTGTGACTTTAGTCATGTAGGTGATGCTTTTAGTTACATGTGATTATGAGACAGATCAAGAGACGGAAATATATAATTAGCATAAAACATATGATGAGACACATGAAATATAGATCTTATTTCTTTTACTCTTTAATTAGCATCGATTCATTATGTCAAATATTCTTGTCCTAACCTAGTATTTCTTTTTATCGAGCATGAACAAAAGTTGGTGGTTTTGTATTTAAAAACAATATTTCTAGGTAGAGTAGACAGAAAAATCTTTGACATTATTTAAAAAAATAATTAATGACACGTGCTTGAATACAACAGTTATACGTCACTTGTTTTATGGTGGGCCCAAACTCTACAAACCATCTATTGGTTAGGTCAATGGTCCTTTCCAATCCAATTAATATTTATTCTATTCATTTCCCTTCTTTGAGAAAATTACCTGCAATTTTCTTTTCATATATTTATTTCTTGTTTTATCTATTTTTATTTTTGCTATGTTCGACAAAGACATTATCGTTTCTTTCTTCCTTTATTTTTTCCGTAATTAATTTTGAATTTGAACTCTAACATGTTCAATTATGAATATCGACTATGGTAACAACTGAATATCAAAATTTTGTTATGAATAATCTTGAAAAGATTAGTTTTCATTGCAAGCATTTTATCGTTAATGTTAATCAAGTCGTCATATGTCACCACAAGTGAAACCTATGTGCGTAAAAGAAAGCCCCCAGGGCACATCTCCAAGTGGTAAAAGAGGAGGGTGGAGAAATCCAACTTTGCTCGAGGCTGCTGCGTCAAGGGTTCGAATCCTGAAATATGAATTTGGCTTTTGGGTAAGTGCAAGTGTACAAGTAGCCTTCCACCCTGTACCCTTGTAGGCATAACCTGCGATTTACCTCCCTCATGATACTCCAGGGTAGGGGTGGTCGGGGACCCTTAAGGTTAGGGTTTAACCTTTTTTTTTTTTATGTGCGTAAAAGAAAACCTATACAAATGACAAATAAATATATATAATTTATTTTTCTCCCACAAAAGTTCCATCAAGATAATAACGCACGTGTATAAGTCTTTGGATTCTGACATCTCAAGTTTTATTCTCCGTCCTTGCAACGTTCTCTAGTGCTCGTTTGGCATATAATATTTTACAAAATTGAACAATAGGTTAGTAGATAAATTTTTATTTTAATCACTTTACATAGAAAGCTTAAGGGCATGTTTTGCAAAACTCAAACTCACCTCGAGAATTAGGTTGGTTCGCTTAGGGCTCACAAATTATCAATGGCCCTGAATTTTAAGTTTTACATTTTTCGTGTCTCTGTCTTTCTTATGATAAATTTAATAATATTAAAAAAAATTAAAATGCTTTCAAAAAATAATTAAATATTATGAACGATTTTTTAGGTAATAATGTTAAAAATACATATAGTCCAACAAATTCGAATTACTAATGAATATTTGATCAATAAAATAATAAATTTTAAAAGTAAAAAATCAAATATTAATAAAAGTTTGAATTACCAAGGGATATTTTGTCAATAAAAATAGTTTTTGAAAAAAATAATATAAGTTTAAAATATAACTTATAAGTCTATATATGGAAAGAATCTAGACAAAGAAAAAAAACTTCTCATTGGTGTATCCGATGCTCGTGTACGTGGAGAGAGTTCTATGCAAGAAATGATTACACCTTTTAAAAGTGTGGCCACATATATACTAGTTTTTGCCTTGTTAATATTTTTATGCGAAACAAACTAAAATAATTTCTCTTCTAAGACATAAACATCTTTTAGTACGTCCACTTTGAACTCTAATTTCTCATTCAAGGTTGACCTTATTAAGATGGACCAAGATCTATTTAACTTGGTCAATATTTTGGTATCTAGTCGATGTGGGATTTATTATTCTCTTAACATGTCCCTGCAAGATGGTGACTCTTTTTTAGCAGACCAATCTTGAAATCCGTATGCTCATTTTTGAGACTTAATCGAATCGAATAGCTCGTTGGAGTCTAATGGGTTCTGATACCATGTTAAGATTTGGAGTCCATCTTAATAAGGTCAACCTTGTTAAGAGGAGTGGCCTAATATCTATTTAAGTTGATCAATATTTCGGTATTTAGCTGATGTGAGATTTATTCCCTTAACAAATAATAGTATATATGGAAAGAATCTAAACAAAGAAAAAAACTTCTCATTGGTGTATCCGACGTGTACGTGGAGAGAGTTCTATGCAAGAAATGATTACACCTTTTAAAAGTGTGGCCACATATAAACTAGTTTTTGCCTTGTTAATATTTTTATGCGAAACAAACTAAAATAATTTCTCTTCTAAGACATAAACATTTTTTAATACGTCCACTTTGAACTCTAATTTCTCATTCACTCGAGCTGTTGTAGTTTGACCCAAATTCTAGTGGCTATTAAAGTTTTGGTTGAAGTAGTATTGACGAGATCAAAATTATGGATCGAGAAGAAAAGTCGCAGAATTTTCGCTAGCCTGCCATTCGAGCAGCACCTACATAGTTTTTATAGAGACTTGTCGCCTACTTGTCCCTCGATCAACAGGGTTATCTAGCCCAGGCTTCGTGTTTTGACGCGTTTTTGGTCCTCCTGTTCATTTTCAACTTGGGTTCTAGGGTTTTATATATAAAAATCATGGCTTGTATTGTTCAAATGACATTCATATAACATCTTGAGAGCTTTAGATCTTAATTAAAAGTGTTGAAATTTTGTTGTACACACAATTACTATTAATGATAATGGATTTCTCCTTCTCTACTTGTGGTTTTTCGCGTTTTGAATTTTCACATAAATCTTGGCTTTCTTAATTTTTGCTTTTGTTTATTATATTATTTTGCGATCAATACATAATAAGTGGTATCAGAATAAAGTTGATTATTTCGTATAGCAACGATAAAATATAATATTCCGTTATTGGATTGAAACACAAAATTAATTTACTTAATGGCAAGTAAAGATGTAAGCATTTCTCGCGTAGACGGATTTGGAGGAAGCTTTGTTTGGTTTTGATAAGATGCTTTTAATCTGGGCGTGGGATGAAAAGTAGCGTAGGGATTGAAAAGCTAATCCCGAATTCATCTACATCTATTAAATTAGATTCTTCAAGATGTTCTCAAAGAGAAAAGTATCGTTGCATTGTGGTTGAAGTTGGAGCAAATTTGTATGACAAAGAGCTTGACAAGTAAATTACACTTGAAACAACGCTTATATTCTCACCGAATGTTCGAAGGTGTGTCATTAGATGATCACTTAACCATGTTCAAAGAGATTGTAGACAATATGGAGACATTGAAAGTTAAGTATGATGAATGATTTTTAGAGATAATATTCTTTATAATCAAGATATTCTTACTGTGGAAGAGGTCTATGATACTTTATTGTCTAAGGAGAAGATGAGGCATCTTGCTGGAAGATTTGGGAGTCATGCTGAAGGCCCGTTGGATAGTGGGAGAAATCAGGATAGAAATCTTGGTAGAAATATGAGGGGTAGATCAAAATCTAGACATGCAAAGAAAATATGTCATTACTGTAAGAAGAAGGGACATATCAGAGGTGATTGTCATTCATTGAAAAATAGAAATAAAGTTGCTGGTGCTACTAAAAAAGGAAAGCAACCTGTTAACATTGCAGAGGTTGACGTTGTGAAAGATGGGCCAAGTTGAGGAGAGCTTTTTGTGATTTCTGACGTGAATTCCAAATCTTGTGAGAAATGTGTTCTTAATTCGGCATATACTTTCCATATGTGTCCTCATGGGGATTCTGAAGGAAGAGAATCATTCAACTCAGGTGAACTTGGAAATTGGTCTAGGGAATAATTAGAGGTTTTAGAACAATCTAGTTCAGAATTGACAGACGGTAATACTTTACCTACTATTCCTACACCACTACCAACACCACAGTATTCAATTGCTAAGAATAAATTTGTAAACAGATTAGACCTCCACAGAAGTATGGAGAAGCGGACTTGGTAGCTTATGCATTGAAAGTGGCTAAAGATCTTGATTCCACTAAGGAGCCTGCTACATATTCATAAGCAATTTGTTGTAGTGATTTTAGCAGATGGTTGATTGCTATGTAGGAGGAGATAAAATTATTGAATAATAACGGTACTTAGGACTTGGTAAAACTACCTAAAGATTAAAGGGTTGTTCGCTGTAAGTGGGTGTTCGAAAAGAAGGAAGGGACATCGGGGATTGAAGATACTAGATATAAGGCCATATTGGTAGCAAAGGTCTATAGGAAGATTTTAGGTGTTGACTTCACAGATGTGTTCTTATTGGTTGTAAAGCATAGTTCAATTCGGGCTTTTCTTGAGATGGTGGCAAAAATTGATTTGGAGTTTGAGCAAATGGTTGTCAAGACAGCATTTTACATTTGAGAACTTGAGGAAAACATCTACATGAAACAATCAGGGGGTTTCATAATTTCTGGAAAGGAAGACTATATGTGTTCTTTAAAAAAAGTTTTTGTATGGACTAAAGCAGTCACCGAGGCATTGGTATAAAATATTCGATTCATTCATGACTACTCATAGTTTTATTAGAAATAATTATGATAGTTGTATGTACTTTAGAAAGAGAGATGGTAGATTGATCACATATTTGCTATTATATGTTGATAATAAGCTCATTGCAGCCAAGGACAAAATAAATGTTAGAAAGGTAAAATCTAAACTTAGTAAGGAGTTTGGAATAAAAAATTTGGGTGCAATAAGAAAAATTCTTGGTATGGAAATTTCGAGGAAAAGAAAGACTGGTGGATTATATTTGAGTTAGAAAAAGTTCAATATGCTGAATGCTAAGGCTGTCAGTACCCCATTGACTGCCCATTTCAAATTATCCTCTGAATTGTGTTCTCAATCAGATGAAGACATTGATTATATGTCTAGGGTTCTTTATTCGAGTGCAGTTGGTTTGCTTATGTATACTATGGTTTGTACAAGACCAGATTTGATACATGCAGTTAGTAGGTTCATGGCAAATCCTAGTAAGGAACATTGGAAAGTAGTGCAATGGATATTCGAATACATGAAGGGCTCTACTAATACTTGCTTGCATTTTGATAAAAATACAAATAGAATCATTAGATGTGTGGATTTAGATTATGCAGTAGATCTTGATAAAAGGAGATCTCTTACAGAATATGTGTTTATCCTTGGAGGCTGTACTATAGCTGGAAGCTACTTTGTAAAATACAATAGCTTTGTCTATAATAGAGGCAAAGTACATGGCTATTATAGAGGCATGTAAGGAGGCTATGTGGTTAAAGTAATTGATTGATGAAATTAGTGAAGACTTTCAGATTTCTATAGTATATTATGATAGTCAAAGTGCTATTTTTCTGACTAAGGATTATATGTTCAATGAGAAAACTAAGCATATTGAAGTGAGATATCATTTTTTGCGTGATGCAATTGCTCATGGTGATATTGTAGTGAGCAAAGTTGATACCAAATATAATACTGCTGATATGATGACAAAACTACTTCTTATTGTTGAGTTTGAGCATTGCTTGAACATAGTTGGTGCTTGTTATTGATTTAACTCATTGGGACTTGTTTGAAAGAGGAGTGGTGTTTACTTTAGAAATTTATTTTTAGAATTCTCTGTATTAGAATTTAGTTTAAGGTGGAGATTTGTTGTAGCTTGACCTGAATTCTAGTGGGTATTGGAGTTTTGGTTGAAATAATCTTAAAGAGATCAAAATTATCGACCGAAAAGAAGAATTGCTACATTTTCACTAGCCTGCCGCTAGTTGGCCACTCGAACGACACCTACATATTTTCTAGAGAGACTTGTCACTCGCTTGTCGCTTGAACAGCAAGATTGTCACCTGCCTTTCACTCGAGCGACAAGGTTATTCGGCCCAGACTTGTTCCGCATTTTGACGCGTTTTTGAACTCCTATTTATCTTCAACTTACCTTCTACGGTTTTATATATATTAGTCATGGCTTGTATTGTTCCCATAACATTCATACAATATTTTGAGAGTTTTATCTTAATTGAGAGTATTTAGTTCTTGTTGTAGACAAAATTAATATTGATTATAGCGAATTTCTCCTTTTTTGCCTGTAATTTTTTTTCCGTCTTGGTTTCCAGATAAATTTTGTTATTCTTAGTTTTTGCTCTTTTTTATTTCATTATTATCATTATATTGCAATCAATACATAACACTATCGATACCTTTTGGGAACCTTTGTTTATTTATAGGGCCTAAGGACTCTAAAACCATGATATTGATTAGGTCGATGGGGTAATTCAATTAATAGTTTCCCCTCTTTGAGAAAAAATATTTAGAGTGCGTTTGGTTTGTCGTTTTAAAATTATTTTTAGTTTTTCAAAATACTCAAAACGTGTTTGATGTGTTAATTTCAAAAATAGGTTTTCAAAAATAAGGAAAATTTTACAATATAAAGCTCAAAATGATTTTTTTGACGTTTTGATTGTTTTCAATGAAAACATTCAAAAACTCAAAACAAGAAAAATGTACTTAAAATTTTTCTTAAATTAAAATAGTTAATAAAATCACACCAAAAAACCTACACAAATACAAATATCCATCTCTCTCTAGTCTCATGCTCCTCCAAGAACCCTAATAGAGAATCCATCTCTGTGTTGCTATCTCTCAATCTTACAATTATTCATTTTTTTATCACATATTAGCATAAAATTGACATGTTTTACTAAATAATCAAATTAATTGAAAAAGTCATAAAACTATTTCTAAATTTTTTAAATCAAACACATTTTAAATTTTTATTTTGATAAACAATTTTTCAAAATAACAAACCAAATGCATTTTCTGCAATCTTAAAAGAATCCCTCAAAGTAAAAAAAAAAAAAAAAACGGAAAATAGAATCGCAAACCGAAAGTACCCTTGTACTTCAATTATCTTCCATAATTATACCTAGTTATTTCTTATTAATCTATTTTTGTTTTTGCTATTTTCTACTAAAATATTATTGTTTCTTTCTTCATTTATTTCTTTTTTGATAGTTTCCACTTTGAACTCTAACCCGTACAGTAGTGGATAAGTGAGTCTTAAAATTTTGTAATGAATATTTTTGAAGAGATTAGTTTTAAAGCAAGCATCTTATCCCTAATGTTAATATCAGTCATCAAATATTGTTTGAAAACTACATACACAAAGGACAAGTGACGCTTAAACATCACCTATTGTCCTACCACTTTAGTACATCAAGATAATATAGCATGTGCATAAATTTCTCATTCGACAGTTCTACTCTCCGGCCTTGCATCATTCTCGAGTGCACGTTCAGTATATAGTATTTAATTTGCAAATGAACAATAGACCAAATTTTAATTTTAATTACCTCATCTAAATTTTTTTGAGTTAAAACATATTTTTTCTTCGCATTTCACAGAGCATACAACTTTCTTGTCACTTATTATCATTTCGTAGTATCCACATATTATAAGAACTTCTAAATAATGTTGAAGCTTTCTCGATCATTCAATAAGTGAGTCTAAATGTTATTAAATATCATCTGCAAAAACTGTTTACATTGTATTTAAAATAGACGTCAACTATAATCCTTTAATACCATGTCAATCATCTCATATAAATTATAGACTCATAGATTATAAATACATAAAAAGAATTTAAAATCTACCAATCGTGCATTAACTAATATAGTTCACAAGCATTTATTTATATCTTATTTTCAACAAGTTCCTTCACGTTTACACTAAAGTATTAAACACTTTTGAGCAAATCTCTTTTATACTTACATATTTCGTATTCGGATAATCCACAACTCATATATATGGAATTATAATTTAAATTGATTATATTCATTCCAAACTCGCACTAAAAAAGACTCAAACTCGTGTCCTTCAATGTCACTTCAATTTTCTCAAACAATACATAAAATATTATAAAACAACAAGGTATAGACATTCATTTAAGAATTAAGCTAAAGTGATCGAATTGGTTGACATAACGGTTGATCAACCCTCACATTTTGCGCGTGAGTCCCACGTGAATTAAAAAATACCGACCCCCATGTGTGTGTTCGATCTTCCCTTATATCAACCCATATGTTGGTGTAGCAAAACCCATTCATTTAATCTTGTTTTCGAGATCCCTCTCGGCCCACATATATAGGCTTTCTTCTCGATATCGGCCCCTTTCCGGCCTCCGCCCGCAATGAAAGCCGCATCAGCAATGATATAATCCCAACTAAATTTGCTTTTAGCTCAATAAACATGTGACACAAAAACAGTTTAATGCAATTTGCTGGCTCTCTCTCACCTCTTTCTCTCTCTATCTATATACGTATATATATAAACCTTTCCTCTTCAACACTTGAACTCAGCCACTTCTTCATTATTCACTGCAAAAAAGACTCAAACATCATGTTTTTCACTCTTCTTCTTTGTACCACTTTAGGGTTTCTTCTGTTTTCATCATATCTTAAGTTCAGAAGGTTTAGTTCTAATGTTGGCTGTCTCATATCCTTCTACAAGAATCGCCATCGTCTTTTAGACTGGTATACAAAACTCTTGTCTGAATCTAAAACGCAGACTATTGTAGTACAAAGATTTGGTGCACCAAGAACCATTGTTACAGCAAATCCAAACAATGTTGAGTACATTTTGAAAACAAATTTCGAGAATTTTCCAAAAGGGAAGCCCTTTACTGATTTACTTGGGGATTTTCTTGGTATTGGAATATTTAATGTTGATGGTGAAAAGTGGAGCCTCCAGCGCAAATTAGCAAGCCATGAATTCAGTGCAAAGTCTTTGAGAGAATTTGTGGTGAAAATTCTTGAAGTAGAGGTCCAAAACAGGCTTCTACCGTTGCTCGAAAATGCTGCAGAGAACAACATAATTTTGGACATTCAAGAGGTTTTGAGGAGATTTGCATTTGATACTATTTGTGAAGTTTCATTAGGCTCCAATCCTTCTTGTTTGGATCTTTCTCTCCCCATGCCGCCACTCGCGGAGGCCTTAGATGATGCCTCCAAACTCTCTGCTATGCGCGGGGTGGCGCTGGTTTCTGCTGTGTGGAAATGCAGAAGAGCGCTGAATTTAGGCTCTGAGAAAAGGCTTAAAGAATCTGTCCATTTTATTCACAGCTCTGTGAATGAAATAATTCAATCCAAGAAAAGGAAACTCGAAAAGTGTGAAGGAAATGATCTTTTATCGAGGTTTTTGGGTGCCGGACTCGACGATGAAATGGTTAGAGACATGGTGATAAGTTTTTTGATGGCCGGAAGGGACACCACCTCCGCAGCCTTGACATGGTTGTTCTGGCTACTTTCTGGTCATACTGATATCGAAAAACAGGTGGTATACGAAGCTTTTTCGAGCAATAATGGCGAAAAACCACTGAGTTTTGACGATTTAAAAGAGATGAAATACATTAAAGCTTGTTTATGTGAATCCATGAGGCTATATCCACCGGTGGCGTGGGACTCCAAGCATGCTGCAAAAGATGACATTCTACCTGACGGTACACCAGTTTCTAAAGGCAATAGGGTGACTTATTTCCAATATGGCATGGGTAGAATGGAGGAGTTGTGGGGGAAAGACAGGTTAGAGTTCCGACCCGACCGATGGTTCGATGAACCTGGGGTCCTAAAATCGGTGAGCCCGTTCAAGTTTCCGGTATTTCAAGCCGGTCCAAGAGTATGTCTTGGGAAAGAAATGGCTTTTATTCAAATGAAATACGTGGTGGCTTCCATTCTAAGGCGGTTTGAGTTTGTGCCGGAAAATTCAGACCGGCCGATTTTTGTTCCCCTACTGACAGCCTATATGGCCGGTGGATTCAATGTTAGGGTCCGCCAGAGGAGGGGACTGTAATGAAGATACTTAGACCGTTGAGATTTCGGGTAGCCAATCTTGTCTTAAATTTATATTAGTTGGAGCGAAGTTTATCAAAGAGATTGAAAAAGATATAAATATAGATAACAAATTCAAAGATTTTATAATATTTGATTAAAAGGATTGAATTTGTTTGGCCCCAAGTCGTCCAGTTGTGAAATTATTTTTCTCAATTTTACAAACTCATACAATTCTTTAGATTGAAATTGAAGGCCATAATCTTCAATATTTGGACCACAATTTCTGGACTTTCAAATCTTATTTTAGCATGACGGCGCCAAAATTTTCATTACATGAAAATGGAAATCATTGGTTTGTGTGCTAATGAACGGTGTTTGCTACAAGTCAAGATCTACTATTCCATTTTGCTTCTATCCGATTAGTTCTTGATATGTCGTAAATAATTAATATGTTATTTCATATTTAAACGTTTTTAACTTCATTACTAACCTACTAAATTGATGATGTGTCAATAATTAATTGATGGATAACAAAAGTGAATAACAAATTTTGACTCATTTTGATTTTGTAACTTATTTTTTTCTAAACATGTTTTTAATTCAATAAAATAATTTTACACTCATAACTTTTCCTTATTTTATGACCGCATATTATTATAAAAATTATTTTCATTAAATAAATTGTAAAAAAAAATCTTCACAGGCTAAAAGTTGATTCGTGTCTTTAACAAATACTTTAATAATTTCGTATTGTTTAGTAATATCGAAGTGTGGTTGGATAATATATTTTGTGGAAAAAAAAATTGATTAATGTATGATAAAAAGGTAGAAAGAGGCATTGGATTCACGTATGAAATTATTTCAACAGATGAATATGTTATTGAAAATATGTTGGAAAAAAAATGAATTTGAAATTTTTTTTTTTTACTATACTTACATCTTGATGATTTACATCTTTATTTACACTCTTTGATATGCTACACAATTTTAGTACTTGTTTTGTAAGGATTTTGATAATTGATTTTTTTACCGTTAGAGATAAAGTAAATCCTATCCGTGAGAAAAGAATTCTAAAATAATAGCTGAAATAGTGAAATAATGATTGAACAATTAATTTTAATTGACTTAAAATCTGTACCAAACAAGCACTTCATCTCACTCACCTATCAAAATGGCATTACCAGGACCCTGGTAAAGGGGCTTTACCGTTCAAATTAATGACTTCGATTTTGACAACTCAAACGGTGTCAAGAAATCTACAACTATCTTAATTCTTTGGGAAAATGGGATCAAAAAAGGCCTCGATTTTGACAACTCAAACGGGCTTTACCGTTCAAATTAATGACTTTGATTTTGACAAATCAAACGGTGTCGAGATCTACAACTATCTTAATTCTTTGGGAAAATGGGATCAAAAAAGGCCTTGACACAGAAGAAATTAAGAGATCTATGAAAATGCACAGCTCAAAAAAAATAGAGATGGAATTAGAAGCAACTCCAAGGAATAGCATAATCTAAACAAAACCATATAATTACTATTTCAGAAACAATTCAAGTCGGATAATCTGAAAATTTTACAATCACCACAAAGATGAGACAGGAGACCCCTCTCTCCTGCATAAGAGCGTCCCATATCCATAATTATGATGCACATTCTCCTCGTAATGTTCGACGGATAAAGAACTAAATCAAGTAGGAACTCACAAGCTGGAATTTGTTTCATCCATCTATTGTAGATGGAGCACGACGATGAATCATGTAGTAAATCAGTATTGATGGTGTGTTAAGGAAGAACAAATATTGAAGAAACTGCAGTAACAAGAAAAACAACATTTTCTCAGGATAAAAATGAAAGACACAAGATACCACGCCAGTGACGTAGAATCAACGAAAAGAAGTGTATCAAAATCACAGCAAGATTGAGAGGAAGAGAGGAGAAAGAGAAGGAAAACGTGAGAGAAGAAAGAGGGAGGAGGGAAGATAGGGTGACAGAGTGGGCAGCAAGCCAAACGTAATTAATTTCATTCATCAACTGTCTTCAATTTTAATTAAAACCATATAAATAACAAAGAGTCTGTTTGGAAGCGATTTTAAGAATTGATTTTTTGACCGTTAGGAGAAAAGTGAGGTCCACCTATGAGAAAAGAAGTCAAATATGACGACTGAAATGATGAAATAACGGTCAAAAAATCAATTTTTTGGAGGAAAAAATCACTTCCAAACAGGCTGAAAACCAACCTAACATTTAAAAGGGTTGGGCCAAACCCATATAAAAGTCCAATAACACATAAAACATAAATAAATGGACTTTAAGTATAAATAAATGGCATAGATAAACAGCCCAACAAAGGATGTCCGCATCAACTAACAAGTCTATGTATTTAGTCACAGGGTAAAGATTAGAGATACTGCAGCACAAGGAAGTAATCGATGCAATTCTAAGATATATAGTAATATAAACCAAGGATAAATAAACAATAACTCCTCTTTTGTTCGTTGAAGTAACTGAGTCAAAAAAGAGATACCTGTGAAATAATTCTGTTTTCTTTTCATCAACCCCCCCCCCCCCCCTTTTTCTATTCTTTCTTTCTTTTTTAAAAACAAAATCAAACAATACTCTTATAAGCAATCAGGTTACAGGCCGCGGGTGAGGCCCAAACTATCAATCAAATTCCAATGTATACATAAACAAACTGAGGCACAATTACCAAGCCAAACGTAGAGACTCGTAATAGCGATGTGCAATATCGCCTTCTGATCAACGGCATTGGAGTGGTTGATTGGTGGGTTCTTAACTGCGGTAAGTTCAGGTGAGTGGTGTCACAGCAGTTGATGCCTTTGGTGTCGCGATTGGCTACGACAGTCGCAGCGGTTGGGTCAATTTGTAGCTTGTTTTGTCTGATGGGAAATCTAGGTAGTAGGTTGAGGGTGTCAGTGGCTAGGATGTCAAGCAAGGGTTGCTGACGATGGTGTTGTCTTCGGGTATAGTAATTGCAGATGATGGTGAGATTTGCGTGGAGGTTTGGCTACTGGAGGTATTTAGTGGCGGTCATGGAATTATATAGGTTGCTGAATATGGTATTTCTTGTTGGGTGGGTGAGTGGAATTTGTTTTTGGTAGCGGTTATTGTAGTAACTAATGGTGTTTGGATTGAGATTTGTTGTGGACAAGGTGGTTGACAATGTGGTGGCTTGGGTAGGTGAAGGTCGGCGGTTGCAACGACGGAACTTGTGGCGGCGGTTTAAATTAGGTTTCGTGTGATGAGAAGTTTGGCTAGTGGGATGTTTTGTATATGGGTGGTTTTAGCCATAATTTGTAAGTTGATGAAGATGTTAATGAGTATTGTAGCAGGGGATGAAGTTTGAAGATGATGATACTGGGATATGCAAGTTCCGGGATGCAGGAAAATGACAGAATCCAAGCTTAGCTCTGGTACCAAATTTGATGTAGAATAAATGAAAAAAGAAGTGAATATCAAAATCACAAGAAGAATGAGAGGAAGAAAAGGAAAACGTGGGAGAAGAAAGAGGGCGAAGAGGGAAGATAGGGGTGAAAGAGTGGGCAACAAGCCAAACG
>NW_019251790.1:22837-25197 GCF_002742605.1 Olea europaea var. sylvestris | reverse complement strand
AGACCTAATCATTTCCTATTAAGAATAAAATAAAAAACTTCTAATATCTTAACACACTGAAAAGAATTAAAACGTAGAGCAACAGAGTTTGTATGAAATTTTTACAAGTATTGCCAGTGCAACCCAAAACTTAGAATTTTTTTTTATCAGAATTTAGCAATGGTATGTGTGAAAGACAAATCAGAGACAGAGAAGCACCAAACCACCACCTAGCAATGTGAGAGATACATCATAACCAAAATCACAAAATCAAAGAGATTTAGCCCCTGTTTGTTTTGATATAAATTAAATTTTTAGTAGATTTTGAAAAAAGCCGATGATATGTTTGGTTGAAAAGTTGATAAAGTAGTGGGGTCCCATGTATGTGTTGTTGAAAATGAGTTTGGGAAAAACGAATTTTAAGAAATGGAGGTCTAACAGGGGCTTATTAAAAGAAGTTGGAATCTCAAATAGCACCTGGAATTTTAAAAATTCCCCAGCACACATTTGACACATCGGGACGACTCTATCTTCGGAAAGATAAGACAACTACGAAGTAATGCCAGAGGTAGCATAAAAGAGACGAGTCGCTAAAATACACATTAAAATTGCAAGGTGCAATAATGCATGTTACTTTAGAAAGAACAATACAATAGCATAAGACAACATGAAATAAATATACTGGAGACACATAACTTGCAATAAGTAAAACACTGCTTTTCACACACAAAAAAAATTGCTTCATTGACCATAGAATAGACAGAGAAAATTACCATGGTTGATTATAGAATCCAGCCCGCCGCTCTTTCTCCACATCACGACTGGCATCTGCAGTAGTAAGCTTCAAATCCCTGGCCTGAGAAGCAATTAACGCATTAATGAATTCCGCAGGCGACTGACTAAATCCAAGAAAGAAAGCTCGCCTCAACCGATGTTCATGGATTTTTTTCATGGCAGAAGAAATAGCTTCATCACAAGTATCAATCTCCTTGTTTCTCTCTAAGTTAGACAAGAAAATTGACATTTCCTTGTCTGGTAACAAAGGAACGTCAACAACCACATCATAACAAGTATTTCCACTTGGACAATTCCCAGAAAGCTTAACCCTGTGCTCCAAATGTATTGGTCCAGGTGAAATCAGATGCGGCGTTATCTTCTGTGTGACCATGGCAAATTTCAACTTATCTTCTCCAAAAACCTTCCTCAGAGGTGGATCACACATGAAAGAGGAAGCGTCACCAGGTATTTGTAATTTTCTCATCTTCACGTAGTGCCAAAGCGCTGCCATAATTCTTGGGCGTGTCTCCAACTCAATTCCAAGAACTTCTTGCAAGGCAGGTGAAAGCTTAAATTTCTCAGGCATATAATTCATCTCTAGTCTTATAATTGCAGTGAACTCTTTATCACCTTTTCTCTTCACCTCAAACCCTTCATGAAGTACAGGTGATCGAGAACTCTCCCACAAAATTACATTTTTGTCTGGATAGAGACTCTGATCCAAATATATAGTAATTTTCTTGAAGAAAGATGAAAACTTCGGGTATGATGACCTCTGCACCATTCCTCCTAAAGCAGGATCCCTCCCATCTTCCAAAATCCTCCCAATTATCTTGAGCGACCAAGAAGGTGGCTCAGCATTTTCCTTCTCAGGAACCATCTGTGTCTGATTGGCGAAAGTGTTGAACACATATATCCTCAGGACCTTCTGAGCCTGCATGGGTTTTTTCAGGGATTCCACAATGTCACTCTTCTTCCTAGCAAGGGCAGCATCCACGCGAGACTCAAATTCAAGCAACTGTGTATAAAGAGCAGACTCTGGCAAGATCGTTGCAACTTTATCCGGAACTTCTTTATCAGGAAGCTTCCGTTTCATTCTACGCACAGCAGGTGTCAGCTCCATAGTTTTCATAGGTGAAGCAGTGCCCTGACCAGAGGAACCACCAGAAGGCCGAGAAGGCGGCTTATGCAAGGGCCGTTTGCCACTGCCTGCTGCTCCAGACCCTGGGGTGGACATGGAGGGAGAAGAGATACCCATATTACTGTTACCCTGAGATTGGAGTTGAAATTGAGCCACTCCTTGGGCTTGAGGTAACTGAGCCTGGCCAAATGACTGAGTATTGGGCTGAAAATGGCCTGGGAAGTGGATCCCACCTTGAGGTCGCGCCTGAGATAGCAGGTGGGACGCATGTTGTTGGTTATGGTTAATTGGCGTTTGAATCTGCATCGGCATTTGCATTTGCATTCGCATTGCCCCTGGATTCGCAAAACCAATATTCCTCCTCAACGGATCATTGTTGTTCATGTTATGATGATTCATAGAACTTCCACTATTCTACAATAAAGTAAGAAAAATCCACGAATTTCACTTAAAAAAAAAAAAA
>NW_019251790.1:2362-16130 GCF_002742605.1 Olea europaea var. sylvestris | reverse complement strand
GAGTTAACTACAGAAGACTACAAATCTCAGTCTACACCACCGCATAAACGCTCTACATACCAGCGACGAAGACACCACAACCACCGGAGATCACATACCGATGACGAAGACACCCCACAATAGTGCTCTACGCCGCGCAGATCTACACACCGTGAGCGTCGTCGATGGTGGAGACACCCTGAGCGTCGCCGACGGTGGTGACACAGTGAGCGTCGTTGATGGTGGCGACATCGTGAGTGTCACCGAAGGTGGTTTGTGATAGAGAGAAGGGAGAGAGAATTTAGAGAGAGAGGATGATTAGGGCTTCATCACCTCCCCAAATTTTTCGAGCCCTTTAACAGCCCCAACCGTGATTGGAGATCCAAACCATAACTGTGAGGCGACAGTCAGCATTGATATGTCTTCAGGCGGAGTAGTCGTCAGTTGCTTTCACGGCGCCATTGTGGTGGATGTATTCGCCGGAGTCAGGGAATTAGAAAACATGGAGAGAGAAGGGGGCGAGAGACAGCAGATTGGGTGTGGTGTGTGGTAGTTATGAATTCAATAATATTTGTTTAATAATTTTTTATTACCACCTGAATTATGAAATTAAACTTAACCTCCTTTATTTATGAAAACTAGTTTTTAAACCTAGGTTTCTAGGTAATTTTCTCAATTTAAAATTTTACACGAACTTTTAGTGATCATTTGTGAGATTAATAATTCAATTAGTATGCATAACCCAATGGACGGACATCCCACTACTTTATCAGCGTTATTTCACTTTTGCCATTTTAAATGGACTTCGCCGTTTATTTTTTTTTTTATTTTTTCTAGTCATGTGACATGTCATAGGAGACAACTTATTATTTATCGTAGTAAGTTCGGATCACTATTACTAAATACTAACGAACAAACCTCTGACAAAGAAAATGGCCCTCAGTCCTATTATTTCTTGGAGTTCTTCATTAGATTTCACACAAGACTATGGACAGAGCTAAACACTTCAATATGCTCTATGAATCCAACAATAACTAAAAAAACTAACAAACAACTTTCGATATGGACACAACAAAATGACTTGAAGGACAAGACATCCTTGATAGAGAATTTAATTATGAATCGATGATCTCGTAGTTAAGGAAGACCTCATGTTGACTATGGCAGACTCGTCTGCACCCAACTTAATAGCTTCCTTGCTCGCTCTTATAAACCTCGATACGGCACCCCTTACATATTCATGAGCTTCCTTCACGTTCATCTTAGTTCGCATCTCGTCCCGGAAGCTACTCAAGAAATGATCACCGTTGAGAACAGCACCCAATTGCACCACCTCACCTTGGAACTTGGACAACCCACGGTTTTCGTCCGCTTTGGAGCTTCTTAAAGGAGTTACATCAGGCAGGACCTCTACAAACAATTAACATGGTTCCTTATTAATGTTTACCAATTTAAAGTTCAATACTCGAAAAAGAAAAAGAAAAAAAAAAGGAGTGTTGGAAACATAGAAATCGAGTGCATTAGGATTAGGATTAAGCCATAACATAAAAAATGATCAATAGTAAGCAAAATGAAACCAAAAACATGTAAGAAGTGATACAAGGCCAAGTCGAGAAGATGGTTACTGGGGCAATCAGTTCTCGGAGAGGTTAAATCCCTGACTACTTGCTCAAATGTACCAGCCCAAGCATCTCTATGAGTCAAGAAGTTTGATGAGAGGTTGAACATCTTCTTTATGGTGGCCGGGATTGACGAGTGCTCAAACTCCGAATTTGGAGCCGGACCTTTTGGTCTGCTTATTACTACATACCAAACAAACAAAACCGTATCTAATCAGAATCAAGTGACTTATTTTGAACATCAGAGGAAAAAAGACCATTATCATTCAAAGGAAACAAGTGGAGCATACCGGTTCCTTTCTTGATCCAAGGAGAAACCATGATAGTGGGTACTCGAACACCAAGCCTGTCAAACTTAAAGAAATAAGGTGCCGGGCCTGTATTTCCGTCGGGATTGGGGACATTAACGAACGGTGTCTGCACATGATCATAGAAACCACCATGTTCATCATAAGTAATGACCAAAAGCGTCTGGTTCCATTGAGGACTTGCTCTCAATGTCTCGTAAACCTCCTTCACTAACTTCTGTCCATTCGCAACATCGTGAGATGGATGATCATCATTTGCAGGTAATCCTTTTAAATCGAAGTATCTAGGCTCAATCACAGTCAAACTAGGCAACTTTCCCTTCTTAGCATCACTCTTGAACTTCAAATCATACTGATGAAACTTAAATATATACTTCAACTTCCTCAAATTTCTATAAAACAACGTTGTCGGAATGTTTTGAAAATAAATCCCGAAATCTAAACCGCTATCATGAACTGAGTCGAATATCGTCCGCTGCGGGTACCCTTTGGCCAACTGCTTCTTAACATGGCTTGTGGATCCATGAGAAGTTGCAGAGTATACAAATAGTCTATTGGGTTGTGTTGGACCAGGAATCGATGAAAACCATCTATCGAACACTGCAAATTCACGAATTAAGGTTGCATAAATTGGCACATTTTCAGGCCTAAATCCTTTCATCACCGTTTCTGATAAATTCTGTGACATTGTTAATGCTTGTTCTACAAAACCAGACATTGTAGGAACTAAACCAGAGCCAAACACCTGTTCAAGATAGATTTAAGTAAACAAAAAAATCCACCCGCATATCTAACACAAACTTCTATGACCATACATGTTATATCTTGGGATCGACTGTTAATAAAAATTGTACACGTTTAAGCTCTTAGACGAGATGATTTTTGTCCGTACCTGTTGCTCCACAGCCTCAAAAGAATGGCCGGGATCTGGATCCACATATTCAGCATCATCAGAGAAGCAAATTGTTTCTGTATCCTCTGCTTTGGTCGAAACTCGATTGCATTCTTTCCCTGTGACTCCATTGATTGCGGGATTTACAGATTTCTTCATCCACCCAAGCATATGATCGAAAGATCGATTTTCCAACACCAAAACCACAACTGTTTTGATGGGTTGCTGCCGCTGGTAAGTTTCGACAAAAATTCTTGAAAGTATAAAAAAAATCAAGAAAATAGGCTTCATTTCTTGATTCCGAAGAGAAGGACCTTCTGTGCTGAATGAAGCTTTGTGGGTTTGTGGAGGCAATGAGTGAGTGGTGAAAAAAAATATGGCTAAAGGAGCCAATTAAAATAAGAATAATCACTTTTTTGCCGCTGAAAAAAAAGTGAAGTTTGTGTACTCAACACTGCATTTATAATTTTCTATATACTGTTCACATTCAAAAGAAGACAGATTACAGAAAATCTTGAACAGAATGTCGCAAAAAAGTGAAGTTTGTGTACTCAACACTGCATTTATAATTTTCTATATACAGTTCACATTCAAAAGAAGACAGATTACAGAAAATCTTGAACAAATATCGCAATTTGTGTTAAGAGATAAAATCTCACGATGAATAAAGGTGAAAACATACATCAACTTATAAGAATTTCGACTATTTCTTTTAATGAAATTGACATTTTATGACAGATATAAATAATCCGACTCTCTCTGAAAAGATTTTGAATAAGTCGGTGAATGAGGTGAAACGTGTACAGATTCTCCATTTTTGTAGTAAAAATTTTGTTTTGTGCCTTTTTATATAGTGAATCAGTTAAGCTGATGCTAATGAAATAGGGTAATCTTAGTTAATAGTCAGCATAATGTTTAATGAAGAATAATTCTGAGAAATTGATTGAAATTTAAACTATTTAGAATGAAACGAAAAATCATTAGCGGGTTTCTATAATTTACGATGTAAAATCTGTTAAGACTTGAGGTCCATCTTAATAAGGTCAACCTTGTTAAGAGGAGTGTCCCAATCCTTTATATATTGGTCATTGTTTCGGTATTTTTATTGATGTGGGATTATATTCCCTTAACATGCCCCCGCAAGATGGTGGCTCGTTTGAGCAGACCAATCTTGAAATCCGTGTGCTCATTTTAGAGACTTAATCGGATCGAATCGCTCGTTGGAGCTTAATGGGCTCTGATACCATTTTAAGACTTGGGGTCCGTCTTAATAAGGTCAACCTTGTTAAGAGGAGTGTCCCAATCCTTTATATATTGGTCATTATTTCGGTATTTTACCGATGTGGGATTATATTCCCTTAACATGCCCCCGCAAGATGGTGGCTCGTTTGAGCAAACCAATCTTGAAATTCGTGCGCTCATTTTTGAGACTTAATCGGATCGAATAGCTCGTTGGAGCTTACTGGGCTCTGATACCATGTTAAGACTTGGGGTCCATCTTAATAAGGTCAACCTTGTTAAGAGGAGTGTCCCAATCCTTTATATATTGGTCATTGTTTCGGTATTTTACCGATGTGGGATTATATTCCCTTAACAAAATCTTTGCACCTGTAAGGAACGGTTCAAACAATTGTCATTTTTAACGGCCCTTGAAATAATGCTCAGATATCCATTTGTGGCGTGTCGATATCGGTGCCTTCGTGTGCTCATGTCAGGACGAGCAAATGTGGGAGTTAAATCTTTGTAATGTCCATCGAACGTGGCATATACGATTACATAATAGGTGCATACTGTGAAATATGATACTTTGCTTCTATTTAGTGGAGATTAAAAATCAAATTTTCGTTAAATTTTGATAAAAATTGATAAAATTGATAGTTGAAAAGTTGTTGATTCCTTAAAAGATGTTATTATAATTAATTGTTGACTATGATTTCGACAAAAATTTAAGTCCCCATTTTATAGCAATTTTTCACTCAAAAAATCAATTTTTTGATAATTATTTTATTATTTCAATCGTTATTTTTTACTTCTTTACTCACAAATAAGGATTCACTTTTTTCTCTAAACATTACCGAACGTGCACTAAATTTGAATCCCTTGGTAGGGATTTTATAGTTAGGATAATTTGCTTTTTCAGCACTTTTATTTATCATCACGGTAAATAAATAGCATTACACATGATGAAAATAAAGAAAAACATTGTAACATGGGGGTGGGCCATATAGAATTTTAAAGCATATATAATATTCTGTGCACATCACGTGAATGACTGCCACGTCGCCTTCTTTGACCACTTAGCAATCTATAATTACTTCATGCTCAATTAAAGATGTAACACGTCTTTCTTGATCGAACCTGTCACATAGGACTTGCTTAGTACGGTTTACTTGACATGATTTGCACGCTATTACGTCATTCTGCGGGTTTACCCATTGCGCACCCAAAGGGTAGCGACTGGAGGTTCTCCCGTCATTAAAAAAAATATATATGTGTGAATTGTGCATTTTTAATATGCTATTGTTTGACATCTTCACCTCGCATCTCATTTTAATAAAACATTTTTAATAAAATAATGGATAATTAGCACAAAATGTCTTTATCTTTCAAGGTTTTTGTGAAAGACATCCCAACCTTTCGTTATTTGGCAATTTTCACCCCCAACTTCATCTTTTATTGTGGAAAACGTTCTTCTGTCCATTCACTGTTAAAATACTCCGTTAAGATAAATAAAATAAGATTTTTTTTTCAAAAAGCAAGGGTAAAATTGTCCAAACTAAGTTCTTCATTGTGGCCTTCTTCTTCAAATGTTAAAAACTAAAAGTAATATGAAAATAAAATAATTTATAAAAAATTATTTCATTCAATAAATAAGAAAAAATGACGTAAAAGATAGGTATTCTGGTTGAAAAGAATTATTGCTGTTGTAATACTTGATTAGTCATAAAATTTTTGAATGGTATATGAAGAAAAGGAATATGTGGTTGATAAACTTGAGATGTTCATCCCCATTTTGTGCTTACAAAGGGTGTAAATAAGGGATAAAGTGAGAATACCAATTAAAAGATGATTAAGTGAATGGACAATAAATATGAATGGAGAAGATGATGAAGATGAATCGGTCTTTTTTTCCATTTTAGCTCGAAATTGAACTTGTGGTAATAATCATTACCTTTAAATTGTCTTTGCGCAAATCATTCTTACCTTTACATTGTCTTTGCGAAAAAACATCCCTACCTTTAAATTGGAGTTGTGTAAAAATCACTACTTTTGTTAAAAATTGTGAAAACAGTCCCTACGTATTTTGAGCCAAATTGATCTTTTTTTCTTCTTGTCCACTCACAGATCTAATCATTCTCATTAATGGCCACAAATCCATTTACAGATCTGATCATTCTCACTAATGGCCACAAATTGACATTTTCTTCTTCTTTTCACCTGATGTAAAGTCTGAATCTTTAGAGTTCTTTACAATTTTCTTAAGCTCTATTAAGTAAAGAAATGACTAGAACCATCTTTTTATTTGAATTATAATCTTCTAAATTATTCAAGAAATGCATACCCCCTCTTGTATTATTAGTAGTAGATTTACTTCTCTTAAAAACAGAAGGCAATCTTGAAAATCCATGATTGTGGGCTTGAAGGGCGGTGGCGGTGGTGCCACCTCCTTGTTCAGATCTGAATGAGGGAGAAGAAGGGAAAATGGATACAGAAAATGAAGAGAATAAATTTCCAAGCTTTTCTTGGAGGCAAAAGGCACAGATCCTACCTGGGTTGCTACTGCTCATGTATAGATAATTTATTACAATGTTATCCTTACTTTTTGAAAAGAAAAATCTTATTTTATTTGTTTTAACATAGCATTTTAACAGTGAGTGGACGGAAATATGTTTTTCACAATAAAAGGTAAAAGTGAGGGTGAAAATTACAAAAAAAACGAAATGTAAGGACGTTGTCGACAAAAACCTTAAAGGTAGAGACATTTTGTGCTAATTACCCTAAAATAATATTACACACAAATTTAAAATTTTTTCTTATTTTTAAATCACGCATTATTCATCATAATATTATTACAAAATACATTTAAAAAAAAAAAAAGGTAAAACAAGCCCTAAATTGCTTATCATTAAGCCCTATGTCATTAACCCAATATTTTCTCAAATTTATTTTCAACGACACATTTTTGTAATAAAATATTTTTGCACAAAAACCTAAAATTTTTTCTTACTTTTACCACAGATTCTTCAAAATTCACTACTCCAAAATTTATTTTCTACTCTAATGATAGACAAACATGGGCTAAATACGTTATGAGTTGTTAAAAAGTAATAAATTAAGATAACCATTAAAAATAATGGAATAAGATAATCATTATTTTATTTAAACCATTCTTGAGTCAAACATTGAAATCGAATTATTTTTTATTTAATAATATTAAAAACATAGATAGTTTTACAGATTTAATTTGTCAAAAAAATAAAAAAAAAATAAATAAATCTTCAATAGATAAATTTCTAAATTAAGATAAAGACTACTTGAAAATTTTGTCAGGAACAAACAAAAGTTTAAAGAATGACTTAAAAATTGATACTATTGTAAGGAAAGATTAAAAAAAATACTATGTCATAGGGTAAAATGAAAAAAAATTAAAAAGATTAAAATTTATTGAATGGCATCGAAAACTTTTACCATTAATAATTTTGGATGACATTACCAACGATATTGACGTTGATAAAGAGTATTATAGGTAATCACCAATAATATTATTTCGATAATTTCATTTAAATAATCAGCCTGTATTTTATTTTAATAGAATCACATAAAGTTACAATGTCAATGATAATCTACATTCTCCTTATATTTAGTGACCATTTATTTAGTGAATCTATGAAGTGATGCTAATTTGATTACCATGACTGTCAATCAATTTAAGAGAACTAAATTATTTAATTATGTAGTTGACAAAATATTGGGGATTTGAATAGTTTGAATAGGGATTAATCGTGTGAATATTCTTAAATTTTACGGGAGTCAAATTACCTACAATGAAATTGTATTATTACCTCTATTGTTTGAATCTATTATTTTCTTGCATTCAAAATTATATGAATTTACTTATTGTAATTAGGATAATTTGCAGCAAAGTTTGAAATTTTAAAAGTGTTCAGAATACTTTTTATTGATTGACACTTGATAATAAAAACATAATATGCGGGGTCGGGATGGGACCTGAGGGGGCAAGTGGGATGAGCATATTTTATTACTTTAGTTTGATATTTTGCCTCTACTAATCACTCTTTTTGAAGGATATTCATCTTTACTATTGAAAGAGGACAAAAATCTATAAGTTTTATAACCATTTATTAGATTATTATTTATCCATAAAAAGTAACCATATTCGAAAATGAAGACTTACTATTCCATTTCACAGTTAACCTCTTCTAATATTTTTCATTCATAATTATCCAATTTCAATTTTGATTTCTTTAAAATGAGAGTAATTTCAAAATTCTTTTTTGACATCTAAACAATGTGCATTCTCAATTGATTTACGATCATTATTGAAGTTTATTGAGTTAATTGTTCCAATGGTCACTGAATTTAGGTCCATATTTTTGATTGGCTACTTGTCGAGTTTAGGCCAATGAACTTAAGTTCATGTCTTCGATTGCTCACTGAAATTTAAAATGTCGAGTTTTGACCATTGAACTTTGAAAAATGTTGTAAATTACTCACTGAATTTTGAAAAATATTATACATTATTTATTGAATTTTGAAAAATATTGTACATTATTCACTATAAACTCGATATTTTTCAAAGTTAAACAATTGTGCTAGTGAATAACGTACGACATATTCCAAAGTTCAGTTGCCAAAATTCGATATTTTAAATTTCAGTGAACAATCTAAGACATGGACTTAAGTTTAGTGACCAAAACTTGACATTTTAAAATTCAGTGACCAATTAAAGACATGGACCTAAGTTCAATGACCAAAACTCGACATTTTCAAAGTTCAGTGGCCAAAACTCGACATTTTAAAGTTCAGTGGCCAATCAAAGATATGAACATAAGTTCAGTGATCATTAAAACAATTAACTCAAGTTTACTACATCAATAAACATGTTATCATAGATCAACATCGCGAACAAATGCTCGCTTGTCAATTAAAACTTGCACTTTTTTCCTTAAACAAAATCCTTAAGAAACACATTTTTTCTTCTTATAATCATAAACAAGAGTATTAATCAACCTACCAAAATTCCACTCACGGGAAATTAAGAAAAAAACAAGACAAAAAGGTCAGGCACTCCACGGACAACTTAGTTTTAAATAATTTATTCTTAGAATCTCAATGGCCTAACAAACCTAAAATCAGAACCCTAATAAATAATTTTGTTCAAGTATTTATTATTATTGTTATTAGTTGGGGGGAGACAAAGGGTCCCCATTTCTTGAAACCACTTTCATTTAACAACAAATTTCTTGAAAACATTAATCCGGTTTAATCAGGAGAATATGTTGATCTATGACTAATGACTTCCATTAATTAATCATCAATGGTCAATTCTCGACTTAAGAAAAACCCACGATTTAAGATTATTTACGTTAAATGTGAGTTCATCCACGTGACGTGGATGAATAATTGTATGATAATGAAGACGGAGATTATAATATAATTTAAGATTCATATCTCTTTTGTTTTCTCTTTACTATATCGAGAAGAACCTCACGCTAATTATCTTTATAAACAAGAAAAATATTACGCCAAAAGATGATTGATGAAAAAAAATGTACAATATATTAAACTTCACATATCTAACATAATTCCGTATAACCAAATATCAAATCGGATTCGATGAAAATGCTAATACACAAAATTCAACAATAATAGATAATAATGGAGTTCTATTCCCATTTATTTACCTACATCTGTTATGCTTTAGTGCATGTTTGTGAAGTTTAAACCAGTCAAACATATATTTATCTAGAGATTTTATAGGATTTATAACTTAATATTCACATATTCAGCACTGCGCTTGCGCACGACCTATAAGTACTTAAAATGTTTTAAGCTTTACAGAGAATGTTATTAGTTAAAGACTATTTTTCTTTTTGTGTGAATATATACATTTGCAATGTTCTTTTGCTTTTTTGCTCTTTAAATGCAAAGAGCATAATTGGGTTATCTTTTGTAAGTAGCTTCGAAAAGTGTACAAGTTTTGCATCTTGCATGTGGGTATAAATGGGGATATTTTAAAGAAGCAAGTATGAATCTATCGTTCAATACACCACCCTATCTGTAATACCTTTACTAAAAGAACAGTTAAACCAAAAAAAAAAAAAAAGGGAAAAAAAAAAAGTCAGGCGGTGGAAACATTTAATTCAATCCTATTCTATATCAATCCAATTTCACACACCACCACAAGAAAGCCGAGAGCAAAAAGAGCGAAAGGAAAAAAAAAAAAAAAAAAAAAAAAAAAAAAAGGAAATTCGTCAACGTGTCAGGAATCAAGTGAATTATACTATTAGGTTTGAATTTCTCAATTTTGAAAGATAAATAAAAAGTTACTTATTGTCAAGTTATATTTAATTTTATAGTTGTTAAATTATTAGATTAAGACCCTGTTTGAGCCCTGTTATTTCCTCATTAAATTGAAAAATATGACCGTTATCCATCACATCAAGTCACCATATTTGATTTTTTTATCTCGTGTGGGCCCAAAATAGATATATTTTTCATTCTCATTTTTATAACAATGTGACTCAAATGGGGGCTAAATTCAATTTTATTGAAGTGCTTAAGTATAATAAACTATGAAAATGAGTTAAATGAAAGAAAAATTAGTTTTAGTGATTAAAAAGACTTTAAAAACCGTTTAAACGTGAAATAATTAAGTTTAAGTATCGTCTATTTAATTATTGGAATTACTTAAAATAGTTAATTGTTGATTTAAAAATTATATCATATTTCATGCGGCAATACGGATATCGAGATATTGATGTGGTCGAAATTTGGTATTGATTGACATGTTCATGACTTCTTGTTCGCAACTAATTTATAGAATTTTCGGCATGTTTCGATTTTTCTAGTTATTGGAGTTTAAGAGCCTATAAATATATTAATGTTAATATTTTGCTAAACTTTCACGTGATTATAATTTTATTAATATTTAATTACAATAAATTTTAGACCCAAAGTTGAGGTATCACTTAGGGTAGATATTACGAACCGTCTGTGCTTAAATTTTAAACAACTCTGCGTTCTGGGCATTGAATTAAGAATCGAATGGTTCGAATCAATTTGATTCTTACACCCAGAAACGAATATCCGAAATGAAGCAAACTTTATTTTCTTTTAAAATATTGAAGCTGGTGTGATCCAAGAACTACAACTCCTCAATCTGGAAGAATTCTGAAAAATGTACTCGTTCTTGATATGGATTTTTCAAGCATAGAACTGATCAATCAATCCGGTTCCATAGTTATATTTGAATCAATGATTCTATCTATAAGATTCTCATTCGTTCAATTCTTTTTAAAACTGAAGCGAATGGATCATACCAACCCGTTATACCAGTTAAGGCGAAAGCTATTTAAATTCTAAATCTACTTATGCCCGTTGACGAACTCACTCCTGAAATTGGACATCTCCAAACACGGTATAATCTTTTTTATCTTTGCAGAGAGAATCTCGACCTTGATTATGGATTAATTGACGATGCTTCTTTAATATTAATCCAATCTAGACAACAACACATGATAACTTGAATTGATTCTGTGTTAGATGAGCTACGTGAGAAGTGCCGACTGTAATCTAAAATATACAATAATTGAGATACAAGTAAGTGCACCAACTATGCAAGATTGAGATTTCGAACCCTGAGGAAGAAAATGATGGTTTGATGTTAAAAAGAACTGTTAAGCAATTTGTTGTCAAACGACCTCCTTGGATTGTGATGTTAATTCAGTTTTAATCTTCACTCGGCTCGGCTAAATAACTGAACGAAATTGTAGCACCACAACCCACTTTGTTGGATGGCCAAAAATAAGAGGTGTTAACATGGTAGCCCATTTGTCTATTGTATTTCTCAATTTTGAAAGATAAATAAAAAGTTACTTATTGTCAAGTTATATTTAATTTTATAGTTGTTAAATTATTAGATTAAGACCCTGTTTGAGCCCTGTTATTTCCTCATTAAATTGAAAAATATGACCGTTATCCATCACATCAAGTCACCATATTTGATTTTTTTATCTCGTGTGGGCCCAAAATAGATATATTTTTCATTCTCATTTTTATAACAATGTGACTCAAATGGGGGCTAAATTCAATTTTATTGAAGTGCTTAAGTATAATAAACTATGAAAATGAGTTAAATGAAAGAAAAATTAGTTTTAGTGATTAAAAAGACTTTAAAAACCGTTTAAACGTGAAATAATTAAGTTTAAGTATCGTCTATTTAATTATTGGAATTACTTAAAATAGTTAATTGTTGATTTAAAAATTATATCATATTTCATGCGGCAATACGGATATCGAGATAGCGTACCATCCAAATTGATTTTGGCGTATATAGTTTAGTGATTCGAAAAATATAAATATTTTTAAAGTATTTATAAATTAAGTATATTATCAAAGTATGCGTAATTATGTGAATTATTTGCTCCATTATGTGATTACGATGAAAGTTTCTTTTATTATGATCCATGCGAAATTTCAAGGATTATTTATGGTATGTTTGTGACTTGGTATGTGAAACATGTGATATTGAGAATTGTTTGGTATGTGAAATATGTGATATTGAGGTCGACTAGAAAAGTATCAATGATTATATATTATTTCTAGTTCACTGAGGGGTTTTGACTGTATTCTATACTATATTGAAAGGTCTTGGACCGGGGATGAAGGAGTCTTGACTGTGTACCTAGAGTTCACCGAGGGGTCTTGGTCATGTTTTAAAATTGATTATCAGAGGTCTTGAGACCGACTTTCATTTGCGAAGGGGGCCAAAAGCTCATGGCAAAAGTTCTTAGCTTGAGGGGCGAATTATATATTTCAGTCAGAAGGTATATTTTTTGTGGATTTTTTAGTACTTTGATGTGATGAAATTATAGCATGATTATCAGCTGATATTTATATTATGCTTTTGAGATGATATTTTACGACCTTATGTGAATATCTCACTTTTGGTTATAATTACATGATGTTATCTTGTGAATTATTAAATGATATGAGCTTGATTTTCGATAAAATGGTAAAATGGAAAAAGTATATTTATTTTGGAACTTCTCAACTCACTGAACTACCAACTCATATATTTTCTCACATTTTTTTTATCAGACAGCAGTTGAGATTTTGGGCATCTTTTAGAGTTGAGCCTTGCTTTTGGACAGAGCCACACGACAGAATTTGTTACTATGTCTCACTTCATAGAGCATGTACTCGGTATTTTGGGACGTATGTTCATTTTTAGATGTGATTTTGCATCACTTATATATGCTTATGGGCTCACTATGTATTTTGTATCTACATGCATGTTTCATGTTATTTCTTGATAAAAGTTAGGATTTCGGGTTATCTCTATTGTGTTGTGTTATAGTTTGAGATTTGTGTGTAATTGATCATAGGTTGATTAGTCCTATTTACAGGAAAGATAATGTCGAAATTTTGTTAAAAAAATTTATGTATAAAAAGTAATATACTGTACTTGTAGTAGCCTTGATGGTGAGTCTCACTTTTAGTTGGTATCTATTATCGACGCATATCACGTCAGAGTCAGTAGTGTTACACGGGGTAGGGTGTGTCACTATCGCATAAATTTTTTGAAAATTGTTTATTAGGGAGATCGAATGAATTAATCTTTTTGTTAAAGTGAAATTTCACATCAATTAAATATAAAAATAATAACATGTAGAACTACTCTTCTTAACAATGTTATATTTCAGAGTGGAACTACTACATGTGTG
>NW_019251790.1:0-1889 GCF_002742605.1 Olea europaea var. sylvestris | reverse complement strand
TATTTTTGGCTGTTCTGTGAAAATGACAACTCACAATTTTGATTTGAGAATTTTTAACAAAAAAATGTGATTTTTTAATCTGGCAACAAAAAATAAAAGGTATTTTCGTCTAACAAAAAGTTTCAAAGGCCATTGAAGGCAATTTAATTGATTTTTCAAAAGACAAAAGGAATAAGTCGATGAGTTTATTTATACCTCAACCATTTTACAGTTGTCTGAGGTCGTTTTAAGAAAGGTGGATGAACTTAAAACTACCAAAGAACTTTAAAAAAATTGGAAGATCTGTATTTACTCAAATCTATACCGAACAAACTTTACCAATTTGAATGTTTCTTTAGCTTTAAACTTCAAATGATTTCGATGACAATTTAGATGTGTTTAATAAATTAGTGCCAGACATTGTTAATTGTGATGAGATTGTGTCTGAAACCTATAAGGTCATAATTTTGTTTAATTCTATGCCCGACCCATATAAGGAAGTAAAAAATGCAATTAAGTGCGACAGGGACACTTTGACACCTGAAATTATCATAGATTCTCTTAGAAGTAAGGAAATGAAAATTAGAGTTGAAAAACATGACAAGAAAAGCGGTGAGTTACATATGATGCAGGGTAGAACTCAGTTTAGGCAAAACAGTCATGATAGATATCAAAGTTGTGGTGAGTCAAATAGTAATGAATGGAAGAAGAAGGGCAATGGTAGGTCTAGATCAAAGTCTAGAACAAAGGTTAGAAAATGCTATGACTGTTGAAATATAGATCATTTTATAAAAGATTGTTATAAGGAGAAGGATAAGTTAAAGGTTAAGGAGAGAGACAAGGTCAACATGTTGTCTTCTATTTTCGATGTAGATGACGGTGAGGTTTATATGATTACAAATCCCGTTGCGTATACTGCTAAACTGAATCTAACTGCTAACTCCCGCATGCATGAGTGGATACTTGATTCAAGTGCATCTTTTCATATGACATCTGAAAAGAATTAGTTTGAAAACTTGCATGAATCTAATACTGAACATGTTGTGCTGTGTGATAATTTTGCCTGTACGATCATTGAAATTGGTGATATTAATATAAAGTTTGACACTAATTTTGTGTACACTTTAAAGGATGTTAGATTTATTCCTAAATTATTTAGGAATTTGATTTTACTAGGAAAACTTGAAAAAGATGACTTCACAATAAAATTGAAAATAGGATGTTAAAGATGATTAAGGGTGCATTAGTCTCAATTAAAGGAACTAAGAAAGATGATATTTATATTACTACTGGAGAAGTGATTAGAGGTTTAAATTCCTTCATCTCTTCTGCCAAGGTTGATCACCCGCATACATAGCATCATAAGTTTGTACACGTAGGGATTAAGGGATTTAAACTTCTTAATGAAAAGGATGTAATTGGTAATAACTGTGTGTCTGATTTGTCATTCTATGATCATTGTGTGCTTGATAAGTATCATAAAACATCTTTCTCCACTAGTGTTTATAAAGCTAAAGGCATGATTTAATATGTGCATTCTAATCTGTGGGGTTTTGCTAGTAATTCCACATCAGGTGGGAATAGATATTTCTTGTCTATTATTGATGACTACACTAAGAAAGTGTGGGCCTTTTGAAGGATAAATCGGAGACTTTCCACAACTTTAATAACTGGAAATGACAAGTGGAAAACTAAACCAACAAGAAAATTAAATTCTCAAGAGCAGATAATGACCTAGAGTTTTGTAATACTGAATTTGACAGTATGTGTAAAGAAAATGGAATAACAAGGCATAAGACTGTTCCTTACACTCCCCAACAAAACGGGATAGTGGAAATAATGAATGGAACTATACTGGATAAAGTGCGTTGCATGATATTAAGTTCTAGTGTCCCGAAGTCATTTTGGGG
>NW_019251789.1:0-1264 GCF_002742605.1 Olea europaea var. sylvestris | reverse complement strand
AAAAGTAATAAATTGGCCCCTTATTCTTGATGAATTTGAAGATATTATTGTGTATGAAGAGGCAAGAGATGATTTATTTATTTATTTTTATTTTTTTATGTGTAGCCCTTGTTTTCTATTTATAAGAGCCGAAAAAGGTCAAAATCGCGTCAAATTTGGACTCCAAAAGAGTTTGAATCATAAAAAAAAAACCTGTTGATTCGTCTACGAAGAAAGCCCATGCGTGCATACAGTTATGGTTACCGCACACACACCATTGACCCAAGTGGCTCTCAGGTCATAAAATTGTGTCTCGCGTGCGTGCCATAATTGTCCCGTGCCAGTTCGCTTTGTGTTGTCCTTGAGCAGCTTTCGGTATTTTAGTTATAACTTTCTCTTCCATTATTCGATTGAGATAATTCAAAGTATGCCATAAAGCTAACTTAAAGGGCTACTATTCTTCTAGAAGTAAAATGTTTCCAATCCGAACGTTTGCTATTCGAACAATGGATCTCAATATGAGGTTAAAAATCTAAAGCATAACTTATTCGATTGGAAATTGATTTGTAAAAGTACTTCAACTATATTTCATGATCATCAATCATCATTTCATGCTTTGAATCAACTATTGAATGTTTACATTTTGGTCCCTCCAAATTTTGGATTTCATTTTTTTTGCCCTTTTTCATTCATTTCTGTCAATTCTACCCATTTGCTTTGAGTTCAACCTAACAAATATAATTAACACATAATTAAGCTATAACTCATTCAAATTACTAATAAATACTCCAATTTAATGGCGTAGATAAGTGTACAAAATACACTTATTATGCTACCATACAATCTATCTGTTCAAATAAAATTACTCAAAATCTTTTTTTCCTACCATGCCCCGTCCTGCTTGCACTGCCTCCACCATGGCTAAGAAACTAAATCGCACACTTCTCTTATCACCCATTATCCTTATAAATCCTCCTCTTCATCTCCACTACTAAAAGATTGACCCTATCGCTATCTTCCTCATCACCTTCAGTTAAAATCTCTACCATTCCATTACCATCAAAACCAAGGCCATCGATTATGAAATCCCTATCATCTTCTTCACCATCAGATTTGCTCAAGCTATCATCGTCCTTGCTCATATCATCAGTATCACTATCACCATCCCAATTAAAATCTGTTTCCAAACTATCGTCGCCATTATCTATTGGGTTTTGATACCCAATAAATACCAGACGATAATGTTAAACAATTTAGAATGTATTTCATAGGCATTTGTCGATAA
>NW_019251788.1:0-1264 GCF_002742605.1 Olea europaea var. sylvestris | reverse complement strand
TTTTTTTTACATTTTTCTTTATCAGACATCTGCAGTCGAATTGAGCAGCTTTGGAGCTTGTCGAACCACCAAATTGAGCCACGCGTCATAGGTTGTATGACATCCTTTATTAGATTATACGTTATGTGTTCTTTTGGGACACATGTAGTTTAAGTCAGAAAAATTCATCATGGGCTCATTGCATCCTTGACGTATTTGGTATATTTGAGGATTGTTGGTTGTAAAGCAAGTAAATATTGAATGGCTAGCATTTTATTTGAATAGTTTGTATTCTGAGGTATTAGGTTAAGGAAACTTGGTTATTGTTCAGCTGGTTTTAGTTTATATTTTAGGAGAAACTCTATCAAAATTTTGTTAAAAATATTTTTTAGTCAAGTTGCCTTGTTGGTGGGTCCGGCTTTTAGCTGGTATCTACCATCGGTGCACAACACGTGTCGGATCTACTAGGATGATTCGGACCGATCGTGTCAATTGGTATCAGAGACAGGTTCAGTGGTTGTTAAGTTCGAGTAACTCATGAATTTCTTTTTCAGAATCGCATGTCATTGAGATTGTTAGTCGTGGCGTGGTGGTAGAACTCATAGGCTCCAATGGAGTATTTGAAACTCATATTGCCCTTGTTAACGAAGATATGGCAGCTAAGAAACTAGAAGGATCTTTATTAATTTGGGCATAATAAGTATGAGGATGTTATTGAGAATTATCCGATGGTAATGAGAGTTGTTAGAGTTGTCATGTTGACAACATGTTATATTTTCTCAAATATATTAATAACCGCGCTATATATCCAAAGAGTATAACTTTCCTCAGTAATGGGATTTATTAGGTTATGAGTTTCTTTTATAACTATTAGAGGAAATGTCTTACAGATGCCTTGGATGATAAGTATTGTCTAATGTTGATATATGTATAGTTGGTGACATTACGAGTTGAAATCATGATTGCTTTGTAAGGTAAAGATTGAGATATTATGAGAATTATTGTGGGAATTTGAAATCACATTTAGTATATGGAAGAAAATGCATGTATTAGAAAATCAAGACGTGAAGATATAGTAAGAAATTTTGTTCATGATAGAAACAATGAAACCATATGGAATGATATTAGGTGTAATTGATGACAATTATATGAGAAATCTTAATTATCTTGGGAAGCTAAATGATCATTAGATGTATATCTATATATATGACAAGAATCTTTTGGAGGATAAATGATGATATTATATCGAATATTGATCGGTAGAAAATAATGTGTTATTACGTAT
>NW_019251787.1:0-1264 GCF_002742605.1 Olea europaea var. sylvestris | reverse complement strand
GACGAATTGCCAGTCCAATTCGATTAGAATCGAGCGAATGAAAAGTGATTTTTGATTTCTTGATAACTTCAGGTTTGTTCGTTTTTGGCTAGTTGCCAGTTTAATTCGATTGGAATTCAGCCAATGAAAATTGGTTTTTGATTTCCTAATAACTTCAGGTTTGAATTTTCGATGAATTGCCAGTCTAATTGGATTGGAATCGAGCCAATGAAAAGTGATTTTTGTTTTCTTGATAACTTCAGGTTTGTTCATTTTCGGCTAATTGCTAGTCTAATTAGATTGGAATTCAGCCAATGGAAAGTGGTTTTTGATTTCATGATAACTTAAGGTTTGTTCATTTTTGGAGAAATACTAGTCTAATTCAATTGGAATCGAGCCAATGAAAAGTGGTTTTTGATTTCATGATAACTTCAGGTTTGATCATTTTCGACGAATTGCCAGTCTAATTCGATTGGAATCGAGCCAATGAAAAATGGCTTTCGATTTCATGATAACTTCGGGTTTGATCGCTTTCGAAAAATTACTGGTCTAATTCGGTTGGAATCCAGCGAATGTAAAGTGGTTTTCAATTTCACGATAACTTCGAGTTTGATCATTTTCGGCAAATTGCTAGTACAATTCGATTGGAAACGAGCGAAAGAAAATTTGTTTTTGATTTCATGATAACTTCGGGTTTTTTCCTTTTTGGAGAAATGCTAGTCCAATTAGAATGGAATCGAGCCAATGAAAAGTGGTTTTTGATTACATGATAATTTCGGGTTTGTTCTTTTTCATGAATTGCTAGTCTAACTCGTTTGGAATCGAGCTAATGAAACGTGGTTTTTAATTTCATGAAAACTTCAGGTTTGATCGTTTTCGGTGAATTGCTAGTCTAATTAGATTGGAATCGAGCCAATGAAACGTTGCTTTTGATTTCATGGTAACTTCGGGCTTGATCATTTTTGGCGAATTGCCAGTCTAATTAGATTGGAATTGACCCAATGAAAAGTGGTTTTTGATTTTATGATAACTTGGGGTTTGATCATTTTCGACGAATTGCCATTCTAATTCGATTTGAATCGAGCCAATGAATAGTGATTTTTGATTTCTTGATAACTTCAGGTTTGTTCATTTTCGGCTACTTGCCAGTCTAATTCGATTGGAATTGACCCAATGAAAAGTGGTTTTCAATTTCATGATGACTTCGGGTTTGACCATTTTCGACGAATTGCCAGTCTAATTCGATTGGAATCGAGCCTAGGAAAAGTGGTTTTTAAATTCATGA
>NW_019251786.1:0-1264 GCF_002742605.1 Olea europaea var. sylvestris | reverse complement strand
TTTTCGATTAGGGAGTTAGGCAGAATGTCTCTAATTGAGTAAAACAAATGAATTATTGATGTTAAATGATCCAAACCAATTGAGGAAATTTCGACGTTTCACTAATTCGAACCTTGATATTTAAATCTCGTTCCAATCGATAAACAATATCTTTCCATACAATTCATGAGAACCCTAATTTGTTTAATTCTTTGACTAATTTCTTCCATCTCCATGTGGACTAGACACCCTAAAGCTGTACTACAACTACCGTGTTATTCTTTAGGCATAATCAAGCCCAAATTCCTACAATATTAACAAGCCAATATAACTAATACCTGACCCACACCATGTACAATATCTAGTCCAATATGAACCTACCAAAAACTCAGTTATCCCATTAATCCAAAATCCCAACACCTATTCATCGGCCAGTGTAGTCACCTTCCAAAGCTGTCATTCGATACTTATCGTCAACCATCCATACATCATTGGCATCCATTACCAGCAACCCAAATTCCACAACTGAATCCTTTGCCCAACTCCATTGATGCCACCTCCGCCTGTCTATCCATCTTTGCTGTTAGTCCTGCTGTCGTTCTCCACATTGGTGACCCACTTCATAGCCAACGCCGACAATCTTCAAATCAACAGCATCCTACCAATCGGCCACGTAACACCTTTTACAATCTCCATCCCTACTTCATTGTGCTATTTTCCTTGCAAGCACCTCTCACTACCAATTGCTAGCAATCCACCGTCACCCCAGTCGCCACCTCACCAGTTGCCATCCATCGTCCGATCAATCTTTACCTGTCTATCAGTGTATCAATTATTTTTCCACTGCCTAAAGCCCAACACAACATCACTTAATCACTACACAATCACATCAAACACATCCTTCATTTTGTGTCGTTATAGATTTATCCACCATCGCTACTTTCAAGAATTGCTAGTGATTCACGAGTTCATTTTTTAGCTTATTTTCATGCCGATGGACTTCTTTATAGTTCAGATTGCCAAGGACATTTGTTGAATTGGATTTAGCTTATTATTTGCACTGGGTATAGCTTGTTGAAACTCTTGAGGATTAGTGATCTGTTTAGCGACTCAGTTGCTTAGGAGTATTCCATTGTAATTTTCCACTAGAGATGTGCCTACTTGAAGATCATATTTGGAACACAATTTCATTCTTTTGAGTCTTGTGAGTACATTGCTGGCAACTTCAAGCTCTTGTGGGCATCGCCTTTGCGAGTCAACAGCAGGAAGTCACTGTTCTTTATTT
>NW_019251785.1:0-1264 GCF_002742605.1 Olea europaea var. sylvestris | reverse complement strand
TGACAATTGACAACAATGCGAGTGTCAAACAACGTTCAATCAGTATGAACCTTGCTACATATACACTATAGCGTACACACTTTGGTTTACACTTTGCCATGTGACATTACCCTGCCGGACAGTTTAAATTTCAAATAGTTCCCCCCCCCCCGATTGTACAAATAGTAAAGGTCAATCGGTAAGAACCTTGCTACATGTACACTTTGGTGTACGCACTTTAGTTTACACATTGCCACGTGACATTACCCTGTTGGACAATTTAAATTTCAAACAGTTTTCCCATCCAATTGACACTTGACAACAATGCAAGTGTCAAACAACATGTCAAAAATTAGTGCACAAATTGCAAAGTTCAATCGGTAAAAACCTTCCTACATGTACACTGTGGTGTACACTTTAGTTTACATTTTTGCCACATGACATTACCCTATTGGACGGTTTAAATTTCAAACAGTTTTCCAACCAATTGACACTTGACAACAATGCAAGTGTCAAACAACGTGTCAAAAATTAGTGTACAAATAGCAAAGTTCAATCGTTAAAAACATTGCGACATGTACACTATGGTGTACAATTTAGTTTACACTTTGGCAGGTGTCATTACCCTGTTGATCAGTTTAAATTTCAAACTGTTCTCCCATCCAATTGACACTTGGTAACAATGCAAGTGTCAAACAACTGTCAAAAATTAGTGTACAAATACTAAAGTTCAATCAGTAAAAACCTTGCTACATGTACATTATGGTGTACACATTAGTTTACAATTTGTCACGTGACATTACCCAGTTGGACGGTTTAAATTTGAAATAGTTTTCGAACCAATTACAGTTGACAACAATGTAAGGGTTAACCAACGAGCCAAAAATCAGTGTACAAGTAGCAAAATTCAATCGTTAAAAACATTGTGACATGTACATTATGGTGTACACTTTAATTTACACTTTGCCACGTGTTATTACACTATTGGACAGTTTAAATTTCAGAAAGTTCACCCATCCAATTGACACTTGACAACAATGCAAGTGTCAAACAACACGTCAAAAATCAGTGTACAAATAGCAAAGTTCAATCGATATATAAACCTAGCTACATCTACACTATAGCATACACAATTTAGTTTACACTTTGCCACATAACATTAGCCTATTGGACAGTTTAAATTTCAAACAGTTTTCCCATCGAATTATACAAATAGCAAAGTTCAATCGATAAGAACCTTGCTACATGTACACTATGGTGCAAACACTTTAGTTTACAGTTTGCC
>NW_019251784.1:0-1264 GCF_002742605.1 Olea europaea var. sylvestris | reverse complement strand
AAAAAAAAAAAAAAAAAACTACTTGACCAACTTTTTAATTATGTTACAAATTTATTTTGAAAATTATTCCAAATGTATCAATATTTATTTATAATGTACATTCATTTGCATTTTTTTACTCTCTTTTAAGTTTCTTATAGCTCAAACCCCCAAGATTTAGTCGACGCTCTTTTAAAGGCGAGTTAGCCTGTAGATTTGATCAATCTAGTTCCTGATTGAAACAATCTAGATTTTTACCTCATCCGGAGAGAATAAAAGAGGAAAGGAGGAGTATATTTTTAATGTAGTTGCTGTTTATCTCGTCAATTCAAAAGATAATTAAAATATAAGTTATTTAGGTAATACAGATGTCAACCTATCCGATTATGAAAAACATATCTTACGGTTTGACTTTGAATTAACGTTCAATGTACCGAATCAAGAATTTTCATATCGAAACACTCCATAGCTTTCTTAGTTGAACTAATTCAACCAACCATTCCCTACAACTAAAAGGCTATATTAGCAGGAATATAATTAGAGGGTGTTTGAGACCTATTTTTATGAAAAAATGCATTTTAGAATAAGGGTACGTTTCATTGCAAACATGAAATTTGTATAGAAAGAAAATAAATTTTAGGTAATTCAATTGCTTAGAATTTATTTGTATGGAAAATTGTCAATTGAATGTGTTTGATAGATTTAATTTTCAACTTACAAAATATTATACTTGTACATTTTTTATTGACAGGTTAATGAGAGAGAGTGGATAAATAAGAGAGAGACAGAGAGAGTGAATTCCGTAGAAAATAAAATCCTACTCTTCCTAAAGAAAATGTTTTACTTGATTTTGAGACGTGACCAAAAGTAGGAAAATATTTTCCATGGAAAAAAAGCAATCAAACAACACAAAAATAGGAATTTGGATGGAAAAAACACATTTTTCATGAAAAATATAGGCAATCAAACGCACTATAATAGATTAATGAAAAATGTATGGTTGAAAGATAAAAAAAAAAAATTTGATTGACGTGTAATATTGTTTTAATGAAAAATATATGGTGGAAAAGAAGAAAGAAAAAAATGTATTTTGGAAAAAATAGAATCAAACAAAACCTTTAATTGCACTATTCCAACTCGTAATTAATCCCGCGGCTAAGTAAAAAAAGTGGACGGCAATCAGATTACCGAGCAATATGGATTTTGGGAATGACTCATTGAACTGTGTATGATATTAGAAGACTGGGATGGTTGACACTTGACACACACACACTATATATAAATA
>NW_019251783.1:0-1264 GCF_002742605.1 Olea europaea var. sylvestris | reverse complement strand
TCATTTTTCTCGACGGTGTCGGAATGGGCAAAAATTTGACAGATTGATCGGAAATAAAAATCGCGCCGGGGGCAATTTCGTCAATTTTCGTGACGGTGTTGGAATTGGCAAAAATTCAACAGATTGATCGGAAACAAAAATCGAGTCGGGGGCAATTTCGTCATTTTTCGCGACGGTGTCGGAATGGCAAAAATTTGACCGATTGATCGGAAACAAAAATCGTGCCGGGGGCTATTTCGTCATTTTTCGCGACGGTGTCGGAATCGGTTAAAATTTGACAGATTAATCCGACACAAAAATCACGCCGGGGGCAATTTCGTCATTTTTCGCGACGGTGTCGGAATCGATAAAATTTAACAGATTCATCAGAAACAAAAATCGCGCCGGGGGCTATTTCGTCATTTTTCGCGACGGTGTCGGAATAGGCAAAAATTTGAAAGATTTATCGGAAACAAAAATCGCGCCGGGGGTAATTTCGTCCTTTTTCGCGATGGTGTCGGAATTGGCAAAAATTTGACAGATTGATCGGAAACAAAAATCGCGCCGGGGGCTATTTCTTCATTTTCGCGGCGGTGTCGGAATGGGCAAAAATTTTACAGATTGATCGGAAACAAAAATCGCGCCGGGGGCAATTTCGTCATTTTTCGCGACGGTGTCAAAATCGGTTAAAATTTGACAGATTAATCAGAAACAAAAATCGCGCCGGGGGCAATTTCGTTATTTTTCGCGACGGTGTCGGAATGGGCAAAAATTTGACAAATTGATCGGAAACAAAAATCGCGCCGGGGGCTATTTCATCATTTTTCGCGACGGTGTCGGAATGGGTAAAAATTTTACAGATTGATCGGAAACAAAAATCGCGCCCGGGGCTATTTCGTCATTTTTCTCGACGGTGTCGGAATGGGCAAAAATTTGACAGATTGATCGGAAACAAAAATCGCGCCGGGGGCAATTTCGTCAGTTTTCGCGACGGTGTTGGAATTGGCAAAAATTCGACAGATTGATCGGAAACAAAAATCGTGCCGGGGGCAATTTCGTCATTTTTCGCGAGGGTGTCGGAATGGCAAAAATTTGACAGATTGATCGGAAACAAAAATCGCGCCGAGGGTAATTTCGTCATTTCTCGCGACGGTGTCGAAATCTGTTAAAATTTGACAGATAAATCAGAAACAAAAATCGCGCCGGGGGCAATTTCGTCTTTTTTCGCGACGGTGTCGGAATGGGCAAAAATTTGACAGATTGATCGGAAACAAAAATCGCGCCG
>NW_019251782.1:0-1264 GCF_002742605.1 Olea europaea var. sylvestris | reverse complement strand
GAGCTTAATTGGAGTTGATCTGAAGTACTTAAAGAATATCTGAATTGTAACAGATCAACTGAAAGTATTAATGGAGCATTCAATAAAAAGTTAAAAGTTTCAGGAGTTAAATTATGAAAAGTTCGGAAACTAGATTGTAAATTTTCAAAAATTGCCTTGGGTCAACTATAATGTTTTTGGAATGAAGAGGACTTGATTGTAAATGCTAGAAGATAAGGGACTAAAATCGCATGAGAAAGGAGTTTAATTGAAAAAATTGAATTGTTTCATTTTTTCTTCTCAAACTCTTTGTTTGGAATCAATTTGAACAATGGGTTTGCCTAAATCTTGTTAAATACATACCATGATCAGTCAATTAAAGGGGATTTGTAAGATTTCATTAGACACATGTTTAAGTCTAGGCTTGGGAGATTCATTGTACACATTATACAAGCCGAACAGGAGGGGGAAAAAATTAAGAAATCAATCAAGAAACTAAAATTTCAAGATTTTACAAGAAAAATGCAAAATCTTAGTTGAAGATCTTCATCTTTTTTCGCTTTTCCTTAAAGCAGGATAATGTTGTTTAATTCAATCTTGGTTTATTGTTTTTCCGTAATGTGTAATTAAGTAATTAGTTATGATGAATTATAGTAACCTAGTTTTGAAACTTTATTTAATCAAAACATTTTAAATTTCCAATTTATTTTACTTCTATTCTTATTAATACTTGGATTAATTAGACCATGCAATAAAAGCCAGGAACCAATATAAAAATGTACAGATACCTTTTTAGTTAATTCGATCATTACATAGATTCTTAGAAATTTAAAATGTTTAATTAAGGATTTTTAGTTCACGTAAAGATATGAAATTGATTTAGTTAAACAGAATCAATTTGAACACAATAAAAGTAAATTGAATATGTTAGAAAATCAAATGTTATAAATTTGGTGTTTGAGATTAAAAGGATCGCTATGGTGGACTCCTCATTAAGATTAAGAGGATAACTATGCTGAATTTGATCCTAGTAATTTTGTGTGTTCTTGTATATGTTTTCCTTTTGTGATTTTATTGCTCTTGGTGATATAATTGAGATTTCTAATTCTCAACAAAACTCTTCTCGATAAATGAAGTCATGTGTTGATACCCACATAATGAAGGACATCTTGTTTCCCTCTATATTGACCAAAAAGGTATCAACCCCAACTATATTTGTAGGATGATATGATCTTCTTGTTTCAATGTGGGATTTCAATAATTCAAGTTCGAGGAATTAAAAAAA
>NW_019251781.1:0-1264 GCF_002742605.1 Olea europaea var. sylvestris | reverse complement strand
TTATATGGGCTCAGGTTAGGGTTAGTATAAATAATATGTTGTAACCCTATTTTTAACAACCGAATAAAGAAATCTCCGCTTCGCTCTCGTGGACGTAGGCACACCGCCGAACCACGTAAAATTCTTATATTGATTTTCGTTTTCATCTCTTTAATATTGCGCGTAAAATCCAACAAGCTCTGTTTCCAACTTAATCAGACAAGGAATTAATTCAATTCTGGCCTTTGAATGTCACTCTAGTTTCATCAAACTCATTTATTTGACCTCCATGAGGAGATTGGGAGTCACTTCATGTATTATCTTGATTTTTGAACCTATAAAGCAGATTACCTGCATTCGAGTTTGCTTGAGTTGTTCTTCTCCTCGTGTGCTTATTCTCCCTAGTCCCGTCACCAGACAATATTCTTCTCCTTCCTTTCCTCGAGGTGAGCAAACTTGAGTATCCTTTTTTCTTCTTATGGGAGGCAACGAGCTCAAATAAATTGTTGGGTAAAATTTTTGCAAGTATAGACTTAAGAACTTCAAGGATAATGGAGCAATATAAATTGATCAATATAAAGTAAAACCATCAGAAAAAGAATGGGATCAAAGTTTGCAGAAATGAGAAGATCTAGACATAATGGTTCATTTAATTGAACCTACATCCACTACCAAAGGCACAATGTTGGATTTACGGCCATAGATACTATAGACAGCAGCAACAAACTTTTAAGTATGTAGGTCAAGTCCAGTTACAACATCAACAATTCTTTTGGATCTAGTAGTATCGACCAGGTACAGCACAAAAAATAGCTTATCTGCTGCTCCAATTTTTGCAAAAGATTAGATAATGTAAACTGAATATGCCAACCATAACTATAGATTTTTAGCCATTTGTATCGTTAATCATATAAAAATCAATGTGTCAGTTGGAAGATATTCTGGGTGGACTTTAAACAATTGAAAGGCAAATGGTTAGTGCTTCTAATTACATTTAGCTGTAAATAATGCAGGTTTGTTGAAAAAAGTGTTTCTAGATGTCTAAAGTCATTTTCCACGTATAAAGACACGTTGTATATCAGAAGCTTTGACTAGAAGTTTAAAATCTCTGCATCAGAAATTTCTTAAATGGTTTTACCTGTTTGAAATGAATTTCAAACTTTAAAAACCATTTAGGCGTTTCTTATACTTGGTATTAAACTTTTTAATCAGATAGTTGGATCTCAAATACAAATTGTACAATTGTATCAAAACTTTTTCAAAATTTCAATCAATATTATCTTTT
>NW_019251780.1:1092-1264 GCF_002742605.1 Olea europaea var. sylvestris | reverse complement strand
CGAATGGGCTAAAATTTGACAGGTTCATCGGAAACAAAAATTGTGCCAGGGGCAATTTCATCTTTTTTCGCGACGGTGTCGGAGTGGGCTAAAATTTGACAGGTTGATCGGAAACAAAAACCGCGCCCGGGACAATTTCGTCATTTTTCGCGACGGTGTCGGAATGGGCTAT
>NW_019251780.1:0-786 GCF_002742605.1 Olea europaea var. sylvestris | reverse complement strand
AAAATTGCGCCAGGGGCAATTTCGTCATTTATCGCGACGGTGTCGGAATGGGCTAAAATTTGACTGGTTGATCGGAAACAAAAACTGCGCCAGAGGCAATTTCGTCATTTTTCGCAACGGTGTCTGAATGGGCTCAAATTTGACAGGTTCATCGGAAACAAAAACCGCGCCAGGGGTAATTTCGTCATATTTTGCGACGGTGTCGGATTGGGCTAAAATTCTGCAGGTTGATGGGAAACGAAAATTGCGCCGGGGGAAATTTCTTCATTTTTCGCGACGGTGTCAGAATGTGCAGAAATTTGACAGGTTGATCGGAAACAAAAATCGCTCCGGGGGCAATTTCGTCATTTTTCGCGACGGTGTCGGAATGGGCTAAAATTTGACAGGTTGATCGGAAACAAAACCCGCACAAGACAGGTTGATCAGAAACAAAAACCGCGCTAGGGGCAATTTCGTCATTTTTCGCGACGGTGTCGGAATGGGCCAAAATTCTGTAGGTTGATGGGAAACAGAAATTGCGCAGGGGGAAATTTCTTCATTTTCGCGACGGTGTCGAAATGGGCTAAAATTTGACAGGTTGATCGGAAACAAAAACCGCCCCAGGGCAATTTAGTCATTTTTCGCGATGGAGTCGAATGGGCTAAAATTTGACAGGTTGATCGGAAACAAAAATCGTGCCAGGGGTAATTTCGTTATTTTTCGTGACGGTGTCGGAATGGGCCAAAATTTGACAGGTTGATCGGAAACAAAAATCGCACCGGGGGGAATTTCGTCATTTTTCGCGAC
>NW_019251779.1:57551-58371 GCF_002742605.1 Olea europaea var. sylvestris | reverse complement strand
AAAAAAATTATTAAATTATCCTTTTGGAATTCCAAACTCCAACTATTCACCATAATCAACTTTTCAATTTTCTTAAATTGATTCTCTTTGCTTCTCCTTTTTTTATTAGAAAATTGTACAGTTTAAAATGAGTTTGAAGATGAATTGTATGGGTTCTCCATTGATAGTAATGAAAATGTAGCAGCTAGAAAAGAAGACAATGGATTATTTTTACGCATGTGTCTTGCTTATTTAAATCATTATCGGGGGAAGACATATGAAGGGACGAATAAGTGCTGTCTCCCATATATGCGACTTTTTTAATTCAAAATTTCAGATTTATTATTATTATTTTTTATTTTTTTGGTTTCTTTCCCAATTTATTTGAAATAACTTTTTACTGAGTTGTGTCTCGTCCCCACAGAACCATAATCTTGAGTTTACTCCTAATCAATATAATATTTTCGAAAGAAAGAAATAAAATCAACGACTCTTTGATGGAAACCGTAATGACTAAATAGAGATGGAGTACCTTAAAATAAAATGTGAAAAAAATAATATGTAACGAAAAAGCAGAAATTACTCTCCGACGACTATGAAAGTCGTCATTCATGTGCTTCCATTGGTGGGGTCCACTCCGAGAGTAAAAGTTGGGAAATTGAATAATGAGTTATTCCACTTGAACAACCCCCGATTGTTCGGGGTGCTATTGAAGGGGCTCCTACTGCTTTGACAACCAGGTTCGCCCTAAACAACTAGATTGAGTACTATTATGATACAATTTCTAGAAACATAATCCCATATCATGCACGAAATAGAATAACAATAGTATTCCACAAAA
>NW_019251779.1:46024-51964 GCF_002742605.1 Olea europaea var. sylvestris | reverse complement strand
ACTAACTCGAAGAACTACAATTTTTCTAAAATAGGATTTTTTCAATTCAAATGTTTACTATGTCAAAAATGTATCTCAATATTCGCCCGAAAATCTGAAACATCCTTATACGGTTGAAAATTGATTTGTGCAAATATTATGGTCATACTTCACTTCTTTTCACTTCTAATTGCACCCAATTGACCCCTAGTATTCTCAAATCATCATTCTATCGCTCGTCTCATCTTTGAATTACTTACAACTTGGTCTCTGAACTTTCAATTTCTTCCACTTTAGTTCTTTTTCACTTGTTTCTTCTATTTTCCACCGTATTCATCCATTTGCCACCTAAATCAAGATATAGATGTACTTAGTGCATTTAGGTGTTAATTTATCATGATAACGCAAGTATAAATGGATGAATTATTAACAATTTGTGATATTATCAACAATGTTACAAGAGTTACTATTTATAGTAATCAGGCCGAAGTGCTCACCATTGGATCAAATCTACCTAACTCTATCTAATTGACCAAAGCCTCACATCATGCTATCGTTTATTAATTATATTGACAAATACATTGACATTAGGTTAGCCACCCTACATCCCTAGTACTGACAAGTCTGACACTTATTAATGCAAATGTTACATCAATTATTTCGAGAGATACTCATCGAATCTGCTTTAAAGAGGATAAGCACTTCGGCCACAAGAGAGAACTTCAGAGTGAAGAGGTTTGGCTTTCAGAGAGTGGACCTCAGTAGGAGGGCCCTGAGGGACATAGCACCTCAATTGGAAGGCAACTCATGTCTTTTCTTTATTTTGATTTGATTGATCGTCACATGTGTTTACGTACCATGTAGTGCCTATACAAAGCGTCTATTGGGGGTTTCATCTATGAGTAACATCCATAATTTAAAATTAACAAATCACAACAGTTATATTATATTATGTAACATTTACATACCTATTTTTTAATTTTTTATTATTATTTTCAAAAACTCAATTTCTATTACATTTTCATTAAAAAAATTAATTTTTCCTCTTTCTCTTTCATCCATTCCTCCATAAATTAACATTTAGCTGAGTCCATTTATTACATCATATCCATAATTTTTTTCATTTTTATTTTTACATGAAATTATGGGTTTTATAGATTATTAATTTCTATAAAGCTTTCTGGCAAAAAAGAAATATCCATCTGCAGTAAATACAAATAAAATTATGAACGCATTCTTAACAATTTCTAAAATGGCAAATTATCCAACTTAAAATGAATATGAAATTAATTTTTAGCTAGAAGATAGCAACGAGTACAAAGAGAAAATTGATCCTCTAGAGTTTTGTTAATTAGAGTTTAGCAATATTTTATTTGTTTTTACATAGTTGAAATAGTAAAATGAAAGTATTTTATTATCTTTTTAATATTATATTAATTTACTAAGATTAATTATTGTTCATTTGATGTTAGAATTTAAATTTTAGGGATAATTTTTGCTATGGTCCCAAACATTTATCATTTTCGCAGATTTTATCTCAACTTTCACTCGTTACCCACAATTTCAAATTTTTCATTTGTTATAGCACAAAGGCAAATGGATGGAATTTGTCCGTTAGTTGATCAAGAAATTTGACTTTTACCACAGTTTGATAATTTTTAAAAAGGTAAAATTATAAATTTGCATTTTATACATAAATTACTAAAATTAAATTAAAAAAGATAAATCTGCATCCAACCAAATCAATGAAATCGGCATCTTCTTTACCTAGAGTTGGCAATTTACCCTGCCCGGCCCCCAATGGGGCAAAAAAAACCTGCCCATGGACAATTCTCTTGACATCTTACTCTTATCCTATGTGATTTGTTCTTCACATATCGCAATTTTCTTGCATTCTTTACAGAGTATTGTACAATAGCCGCTCTCAAAATTTTTGTGTTCTCAAACTACGTTCCGGTATAGCACAACAAAACATTTTAAACATGTTAGTATATATGAATAACAAAAACCCAAATATACGACAAATGAGTATCTGGAAGCCCAAACCTTTGAAATATGAGCATCTGGGGCCCCAAACCTTAGGAAAATAAGCATTTGGGGCCCCAAACCTATGACAAGTAAGAATTTGGGGGCCCCAAACGTTTTAAAAATAAGCATCAGGGGCCCCAAACCTATGACACATAAACGTTTGAGGCCCCCAAACAGGTAAACCAGTTTGTAGTTCGCTAACCAATCTAGAATTTAGGGTCCTCTATGTCAGTTGAAGGGTTGAACCAAACTTCTTTTTTGCTGTTACTTGTGGCACTCGCTTCAACACCACTTCACATATTTCTCAGTTCACCCGAATCCCCGTAGTCTGAACCATTATTTACTGCATTTATGTTTACATTCTGGTAATTAGGCCCCTCATTGCTTACATTCCCTAGCCCAAAGTCTAACCCCTCACTCAATATGAAAAATAAATCTTCGCCTTGGTCATCCTCTTCCACACCCTTCTGTTTGTATTCAGAATCGGAGAAATGTTCTAGGCCAATATCATTATCCTCTTCTTCCACCTCTGATTTACCACCAGAAGTCCCAGTACCAGTTTTCTGAGCATTAATGGCTTCTTCAATAGAGGGTTCAACAGGTGCATTTCCAAGATCTTCCAATCTTGTTGCACCTTCGAACGTGGACTGCTCGAACTGTGTGTCTACAGGATTTTCCAATCTCATTGTACGCTCAAACGTGGGCTGCTCATACTGTGTATCTACAGGATCTTCCAATCCCGTTGCACCCTCAAACGTAGGTTGCTCGAACTGTGTGTCAACAGGATCTTCCAATCCTTTTGCACTCTCATACTACGTGTTTCCATGATCATCCACTCCTGATATACCCTCAAATGTGAATGATTGATCAATGGTTGCATTTCCAATGTTGATGGTTCAGCAAATCTAGCCGGTTCATCATTTGCAACTTCTACTCCTGCTTTATTTTCAACTGAACATGGTATATCAGAGGTTGATGTCTCCCGTATTTGCTCCACCGGCTGATCATTTGCACCTACCTATGCCTCCACTACGTCCATATTGTCCATTAAACTATCTCCACTGCTATCCACACCATCTGACTCATGCAACTGATCCACTTTAAATTCATCAACCATGTAACAATCATCGCCCTCTACTGTGTCATCAAAAATCTCAACTGCAAACGTAGGTTTCTGTCCAACCTCCGTATCTTCATTGTCGACCCACACTCTCCAAAATCTCACACATATCAGTCACTATATATCCAGTTGGTACATTCTCATCCCACGGTAATTCCAACACTGCACTTTGTATCGGCAAACAATACATATATGCAACTCTTTGAGGACCAACCCATTTTACAACATTCATGAAGTCTGCATCAATAACTAACCAAAATGACCCATCTGACAATCTTTTTCTTTTCAAGCCTATAGATGTATCTCATTTGCTCTGTGTAACCAAGCATCTTTATTGCGTTGTCTAACAGAAATTGATTAAATAAATCTGGATCAACGTAGTCGAGATAGCTGATCTTACCATGTTCATACACGTAATTCTGTATCTTACTGAAAAACATCCCACCATAGTTCAGGGAGACAGTGAAATAGGCAGAGTTCTCTCCTGAAAAGGGAAAACATTACACAAGGCTAATCGGAACAAATGTGGATATCATAATAGACATTCCTACGTACTCATTACAACATTTTGTTCGTATAGTCCATTTCATGCAATTTTCAAAAATCCTACATATTGCGTTCACCACAAACAATGAAAACTCAAAATCGATTACAGACAAGAGGCTGTAATACTTCTTTGTAACAATCTCAACATTCAGTTATATGGGTTTCTCAAAAATACAACGTTTTCAAGATTTTTACTCTCTATAACTGCCAACGACGACACCTACAAAAACGTATCGTAGATTAGTTTTTGTAGAGATCCCCTTAGATGGCACGCACATCTGATATCTCCGTCGTCGACTTCTCCAACTTCAGGCAAGTTCATTATCCCTTTCGTCGCAAATCTTTCTTCTCTTCTTTCCCTTAGTCGTGTGCCAGAAATTCGAAAAACAAATAAAAAGGAAGATGAAATGATGTTTCAAGTATTTGGACGATTTTACCCTCCTCTATTTTGGTTAAAAGTGATCAATTTTTTATTTAGGCGGTCAACTGATGGACGTTTGGACGGTTTCCGACCAAAAGGACCTTCACTGCAACATATGTAAAGGTTAGGAGTGAAGGCTATCACAAATCAAAGGTTTGGAAAAAGTCCGCAAGTGTTTTAAAGGTTTGGGACTTCTACTGTAATTTTCCCTATATTTTATAATAAAATTTTTATACGGTCTAATACAATATGGCAAATGCAACCTAAGTACGTAACATTGTAGATTAATTTATTATAGAGCCATAGAAATTACAATGAGAAGGAAATATGATTAAGTGTTGGGATAATCTTGAAAAGTTTAATCAATTGTTGTTCATTGGAATAGTTCTTGTTGGGAAAATTTACATCAATGGGGAAATGGAGAAGAAATGATATAGAAAAGTGACCAAGAAGATGAAATAAACGTGAAGAACAAACCGAATATGAAAGGCTCAAACACGACATTATATTGTTATCCTCAAACAATGTTTGCCCCCTGTCGGTAATAATTTTGGTGCTTAAAGGGTCTCGCGGTAAACGGCTTGTAGGATTAAGCAAGCCTTGATGTAGAGAAATTCAAAAGCACAAGCATTTCTCCACCCGAACTTGAAGAGCACTAGGGGAATTGAATATGGAAGAAGAAGTATTTATTCTTCTATTGTGGAATTAATTGCATGATCATAACATAATCAAGTGTTTTTTCCTTTAAATTCTTATGATAAAAAACCACCTATATATAGTCATGGAACGAGGCCATACGAAGCGTTGCCAAAAGGTCATGAAGAGATGCAAGATTTTCTCCAAAAGCCACCAAAATATAAACTGAAAGCGGCCTCTAACGGCTAAAAAATTGTACCATGCGACCGCATGGTACAATTCCATGCTGTCAAAACAGGCCCCTTTAATTTCTGTTAATGGCCATGCGACCACATGGCCATATGGCGTGTGGTCGCATGGCCCAAATTTTGGGCCTTCGTTTCAGTTTCACGTTTCAATTTTGTTTCTTTCCATTCCTCACACATATTTATTGATTTTGAACAACATTTTTCCAACAATCCTCCACTTGTTCAAAATTTCAATAAACGCTCATATTCAAAGTATACAAATACTCATGCATAAGGATTAGATATCTTTCGATTTGAATCTAACCATAGTGTACTTCGAACAAAGTAAAGTCGGAATCGCAGGTAGCAAGAAGCTTTGAACCAGTTATTCTATGTGACAATACTGGTAAGGACACACACACGAGCATTACGTATTCTCAAGTTCCTCAATCTAGCTTAGTACTAACATGGCCTTGCGCTTATCCTTTTTAACAAACTTTTAAGAGAGAAACTCCAACTCTCTATTGAGGCGGCACCACCTCGAAGTTTGTTTAGGTAAAGTTCTTCCAGTACCTTTATTATTTTTAGAAGTACTTGTATTTTAGCACTGAACTTCATTAAAAGCTTTAATGCTCAACTCTCACTTCAGTAACAACCAGCATTTTTTAATTAGGATAGGGTTATCGCAGATTTATATAATGTTGCAACCATCCACATATCGAATGACTTGTTGTTACTCTTTAAACCCGTGGATTACCCTTTGAGAAACTCCAACTCTCTATTGAGGCGGCACCACCTCGAAGTTTGTTTAGGTAAAGATCTTCCACTACCTTTGTTATTTTTGGAAGTACTTGTGTTTTAGTACTAAACTTCATTAAAAGCTTTAATGTTCAACCCTCACTTCAGTAACAACCAGCATTATTTTAATTAGGATAGGGTTATCACGAATTTATATAATGCTGCAACCATCCACATATCGAATG
>NW_019251779.1:36473-39063 GCF_002742605.1 Olea europaea var. sylvestris | reverse complement strand
TGAAATTCATAATTTTTTTCGTGATTTTCGAGCTTTGAGCCCTAATAAAATTGGGTTCCTTGAGTATGTTTACACACACAAATATGTATCTTTTAGAACTAAATCTCAAAATGACTATAAACTCTCGTTTGACTCGAGAAAATGATGGCCTCATCTTTTGCAAAATTGAGACAAAAAAAGTTGAGATTATATTGGATATCATATGAGAAAGTTCAAAAAAAAATTATTAAAGTATCCTTTTGGCATTCCAAACTCCAACTATTCACCATAATTAACTTTTCAATTTTCTTAAATTGATTTTCTTTGCTTCTCCTTTTTTATTAGAAAATTGTACAGTTTAAAATGAGTTTGAAGATGAATTGTATGGGTTCTCCATTGATGAATTTTTATTTTTGTTTTTTATAGTAATGAAAATGTAGCAACTAGAAAAGAAGACGATGGATTATTTTTATGCCTATCTTACTTATTTAAATCATTATCGGGGGCAGACATATGAAGGGACGAATGGGTGCCGTCTCCCATATATGCGACTTTTTTAAATTCAAAATTTCAGATTTTTATTATTATTATTATTTTTTTTTTTTTTGGTTTCTTTCCCAATTTATTTGAAATAATTTTTTTACTGAGTTGTGTCTCCTCCCCACTAAACCATAATCTTGAGTTTACTCCTAATCAATATAATATTTTCGAAAAAAATAAATAAATTAACGACTCTTTGATGGAAACCGTAATGACTAAATAGAGATGGAGTACCTTCAAATAAAATGGGAAAAAATAATATGTAACGAAAAAGCAGAAATTACTCTCCTACGACTATGAAAGTCGTCACTCAGGTGCTTCCATTGGTGGGGTCCACTCCTTGAGTAAAAGTTGACAAATTGAATAATGAGTTATTCCACTTGAACAACCCCCAATTGTCCAAGGGGTGCTATTGAAGGGGCTCCGACTGCTTTGACAACCAGGTTCGTCGTAAACAACCAGATTGAGTACTTTTATGATACAATTTCTAGAAACCTAATCTCATATCATGCACGAAATAGAATAACAACAGTATTCCACGGAATACCTTTCTCTTTTGGAAAGAAACTAATTCTTTTTGTGTCTGTCTTTTTCTTATCCCAATAAAATTTATCTAATTGGGGTTGCTTGATTCAAGCATATTTAACTAAATATTACGCTAAGACTACATTATCTGGTTTATATCTTGATGTATACTGTCTGGGAATTCAAAAAGTGTTGGGCAAAAATGTTTTTAAAAAAAATAATAAATTGCAAATCATGTATCGTCACGTAGCACAAAGTCAACCATGATGTCAAAAAGAATGTACATACAGTATGATTGTTTGGCTAATTACCTGTTTGACATGAATTAAACTCTAGATTTTAATTTTTGAATAAAATTATTTAATCATATAATTTATGGAATTCATAACTTTTCAATCATACATTTTATCAATTATTAACAAAATTTATTAAAAATTTGATTTTAATTCCCTCCAAATAGGGGGCTAAAAAGAGTAGATTAAGATTCCAATCCAAAATCAATACTTAGCCCTCATTTGATTCCCATTCTTTGACCACAAAAAATGAAAAATATGATCGTTATCCATCACATCAACTCACCATATTTGACTTTCTATCTTTTATGTGAGTTCCGTAACGGCTATATTTTTCATTTTCATTCTTACAAAAATAAGTACCAAACGGAGCCTTAGTGTTTGGTTGGGCGCCATTTTCCCCCAAATTATAACAAAAAAATTGAACGTTGTACTAGTATACTGCAGCCAGTCCAGTTAAAATAATTGACAAAAAAGAATTTTGCTATTTGTATACCAGCGCTGACACACTGGTGTACACGTACCTCACAAGAGGTAGGGGCCCATGTCCAATAAGAAAAAAGTGTGGGCCACCCTCTTGTGAGGGATGTGTCAATGCCAGTGTTCGACAAAAAAATTGGAGTCCGCCTTTTCATCTATTGTAATGCCAAAAATGTAATGCAAATATTAAAGGGCACTGTGGTCTTTTCATCAAATTTTTTAATTGAAAGGTAAGAAGGCAGTAAAAAATGCCTGCTACAGTGGCCAATTTTTCATTAGGGCCTGTTCGGTAGTGATTTTGAAAATTGATTTTTTTTTATTATTATGAGAAAAGTGAGGGCACCTGTGAGAGAAGAAGTCAAAAATTACAACTGAAATAGTGAAATAAAGATCAAAAATCAAGATTTTTGGATGAAAAATCACTCCCAAACTAGGCCTAAATTTGGGGAGAATGGCTCCAAAAGAGGCACTTAATTAATGTTCTTTACAAATTTTACGAGATATACAACTGTTCAAACATATATTATGCCCTTGTTTGAGCCCCATTTTGAGGGAAAAGAATAAATTTTTGAATAGTGTATTGATGAAAAATGTGTGGTTAAAAAATAAGGAATAGTTTTGAATTTGCGTATAATATTATTTTTTTGAAAAATGTGTGTTTGAAATAATGTCAAAACACTATTGAAAATTACTTTTTTTTTTTCAAAAGAATGAGGTTCAAATAAAGGCTGTATCAACTTTTATCAAAATCTACTAAAATTTTGAATTTTTTT
>NW_019251779.1:23047-32545 GCF_002742605.1 Olea europaea var. sylvestris | reverse complement strand
GCGGTTAAATACGGGAAACACTTGCTTGATTTGGCCGTCATCGATGAATTCCTCATCCAAAAACCTTTGGTTTTCACCTACCAAGGCAAACTCAAAATCATCATCATTATTCTCATCTTCTTTAGTATCGGTTGTGTTAAGTCCTGTGACTTTGTTAGCAATTTCTGCAATCCTATCTGCCGAACAGCTGGTGAAACTCGGGCAAATGCAGAGCTCCTCTTCACCATCCGCCATTTTGTTTATCGTCAAGTTTTTCTATGTATATTAATATATAACTGTACGCATAGACGTATAGAAAGAGATAGAGAAATGGGATGAAGCCCGAAGGTTCTCTTTAATGGGGAGACGAGGAGTATGTTGGGGGAAGGAGGGTGCTTCTTATAATGTGAGGGAAATATTTGACGGTCGTTAGTTATACGAGCCTTATTTGACAGTCGTTTGTCATTCCCAAAATTTACGATAATTCCCCCGTGAGTTTCTAGAATTAAATTCGGGTTCACATGTCAGTTTCTAGAGTTATATTTATTTCATTGGTAATTAAAATATATTTTTGGATCAACTATCAATGAAATGCTGTCAAATGTTAATCTGACACAATTCTGATAAAATGAATCTGACAATAAAGCATAACTCATATTTAAAATTTGAACATGAACCTTGATTCATGATCTAATGATTATCATGTCACTCAAATGTAACACAATCAAATCATATAAACCAACTTGGTTACTATTTTACATTAACTAATCTAACAAATAAAATTTAAGAACATGCTATAGTAACATAATGGTTTACATAATCCTTAACATAATATCCCATAGCATCATATTGTTAAACTTTCAAATCACAGATAACTTTTTCATCCAATTATATCTTGTCATCACTCATTGTGTCATAACATCTGTCAACTTTTTTCTATCAAAGTGAATTAAATTTAATTAGGATTAATTTGATCAAGTTAATTCAAACTTTAAATTAAAATATCATCAACTTCATAATTTTTATTTTTATTTTTATTTTTCGGTGATTTTCAACTTTATGCCCTAATAAAATTGGGTTGCTTGAGTATGTTTACACACAATAATCTGTATCTTTTATAACTAAATTTCAAAATGACTATAAACTTTCGTTTAACTCTATAAATAATGGCCTCATCTTTTGGAAAATTGAGAACAAAAAAAATTGAGATTATATTAAATATCATATGACAAAGTTAAAATAATAATAATAATAATAATAATAATAATAATAATAATAATAAAATAAATAAATAAAATAAAATTATTAAAGTATACTTTTGGAATTCCAAACTCCAACTATTCACCATAATCAACTTTCCAATTTCTTAAATTGATTTTCTTTTCTTCTCATTTTTTATTAGAAAATTGTATGGTTAAAAATGAGGTTGAAGATAAATTTTATGGGTTCTCCACTGATGAATTTTTATTTTTATTTTTTATATTAATGAAAATGTAGCAACTAGAAAAGAAGACGATGGATTGTTTTTACACGTGTCTCACTTATTTAAATCATTATCGAGGGCAGACCTATGAAGGGAGGAATGGGCGCCGTCACCCACATATGCGACTTTTTTAAATTCAAAATTTTAGATTTTTTTTTTTTGGTTTCTTTCCAAATTTATTTGAAATAATTTTTTTACTGAATTGTGTCTCATCTCCACTGAACCATAATCTTGAGTCCACTCCTAATCAATCTAATATTTTTGATTAAAAAAAAAAAAGTAACTCTTCGATGGAAATCGTAATGACTAAATAGAGATGGAGTACCTTAAAATAAAATGTGAAAAAATAATATGTAACAAAAAAGTAGAAATTACTCTCCAACGACTATGAAAGTCGTCATTCAGGTGCTTCCATTAGTGGGGTCCACTCCGTGAATAAAAGTTGGCGGATTGAATAATTTGATAGGAAATGACTTTCGCCGTCATTAACTATACTATGTACTATTATAATACGTACAGTCTCTAGAAACCAAATCCCATAGCATGCACGAAATAGAACAACAACAGTATTCCACGAAATATCTTTTGATGCTACCAAAAATCGTACCTGGTGATTTTTCGGGCTTGATGATTTTGGTTGATCACGATCGTGGTCTTCCGGTACCTGAAACAAAGGCAACGAGGTGTGTTCTCGTCGCCCCTCCGATGCTTAAGTCAGAAAGGGAAATATATGCGTGAGGCTATGTGCTGAAGAACAATGAAAAAAGTACGTGAATAATGGCTCAAGGTTCTGTATTTATAGAGATAGGTGGTGTGTTCATACTAGGATTCCGTAATGCACTTATAGTAGGACAGCTTGATTTTGCAATCTAACGCCAATGAGTCCTACGCGAGATAGGAGTTTGAATTGAGGTATAACTGTGATACCAATAGAGTTCTTTTGGGCATAGGAGACATGAATTGAGGATTTTTAGTCAGAATAAATCTCTCGTTCGATAAGGCGCTGTCGTAGGTCATATTCCCGAGGACATGTCGAATGATTGTTAAATAACTCTTCGGGCCAATAGTTCGGACATATGGGATACCGGAGCACATATGTCCCGAGCATTTTGATACACATATCGACGAAATCGAGTCCTCCGGTCTACATACGTCGGGAACAAAACTTGGTGGTATCACCTTTCTTGTTTGGAAAGAAACCAATTCTTTTTCTCTGTCTCTTTCTTTTCCCAATAAAATTTACTTAAGCGGTGTTGCTTGATTCAAGCATATTTGACTAAAAATTATGCTAAGACTACATTTTATGGGCTAAAATAATTCTATTTATACCGAAAGTTGTCCCTCCTCTCAAAGTGCACGCGGGCCCCACGTCAATATAAAAATTTCCAAATTTGGTGCCCCTATTGTGAGTAATGGATAAAGGATTAAATAAAAAAAATTATGTACATACGATATCATCCTTATGGGTTATAGCTTGAAATACATTGTGTGAGAATTCAAAAGTTGAACAAGTGTTTTTTTCTTTTTTTTTTTTTAAACTGTCGAATTATGTATCGTCACGTGGCACAAGGTTGAGCATGATATAAAAAAGAATGTACATATAACATGATTGCTTGACTAATTAACTGTTTGACACGAATTAAATTCTAGATTTTAATTTATAATTAAAATTATTCAATCATATATTTTATGAAATTCATAACTTTTCAATTATTATCAAAATCTATTAAAATTTTGATTTTAATTCCCCTCCAAACAAGGGGCTAAATACCTATTTTATTCTACTAAAAGAGTGGATTAAAATTCAATTTGAAATCAATACTTAAGCATTTGGTTGGGCGCCATTCTCGCCCAAATTATAATGAAAATTTTGAACGTTGTAACAGTATGCTGGAACCAATCCAATTGAAATAATTGATAAAAAGAACTGGTGTTTGTCTTTTCCTATATTGTAATGCAAAAAATGTAATGCAAATATTAAAGGGCAATATGGTCTTTCCATCAAAAATTTTAATTGACATGTAAGAGCTCTCTAAAAGACTCTCTATTTGTAAAAAGCATTTTATGTATAATAGAAAGCGTCTTTAAATTTAGAGAGTAATTTTTTTTTATACACTCTAACAATCTCTTTATTTTGATTTTTGATTTTGTCTTTTCCAATAAACATTTAATGATTTCTCCACCTATTTTATTTAAATATATTAATGACCAATCAATTCAAATGTAATTTGAAAATTTTAAATTGTAAAGTATTGAAATTTGTAATGTATTAAATATAATTATTGTACGTTAAGAATATAGAGTGTGCTTTACTCTCTAAATTTGGAGAGTTAAACTCACTCTCTACTTTAAAAAGTTAAAACAAAGAGTCTTTTGGAACTCATTTTTATTCATTGACTCTCTAACATAAAGAGTAATTTGTTTTTAAAGCGTCTCTTGGAGTTGTGCTAAGAAGACAGTAAAAAATGCCAGCTGCAATGGGGGCCCTTGACGGTATAATGTTCGAATTTTTCATTATAATTTGGGGAGAATGGTGCCAAAAAGGCACTTAGGATCTGTTTCATTGCAAAAATGGAATTTGGATGGACAAAAATGAATTTCAGAGAATTGAATTGCCTAAAACTTATTTTTTTTGGGAATTGTCAATTAATGTACTTGATTGGTATAATTTTCCACTTGAAAAATATTGAAATTTTCTATCTTTTGGTGTTTGATTAGCTTTGTTTTTTTTATGAAATTTGTCAATTAAAAGGATAAAATATGTTACAACTGGGGATAGAATTTGTTTGAATTGCAAAAAAAAAAAATATGCTGGAAAATCAATTTACATGGATTTGGTGGGAATTGTTTTCCACAAAACCAAGGAAATTGCACGTGTGCGTGTGCGTGTGCGTGTGCGTGTATGTTGGGGGGGGGGGAGGAAAGGAAATTGACAAGAAAATTATTGCCATCAAACATGCCAAAAGGTGGAAAATGAAAAAATAAAAATAAAAAAATTCCATGGAAAATAGGACAAATCAAACAGGCCCTTAGTGTTCTTTACAAATTTTACGAGATTTACCACTTTTAAAACATATATTATAATAACTTTTATTAAAATATACTAAAATTTTGATTTTTTTTTAATTTTTTTCTAGACTGAATAAGGACTAAGTTCAAAATTTTGTAAGGTTACTTTTAAATACTTTTGATTACTCAAAAATAAAAATGATCGAATATCACTTGTTGATTGAAAGCAAGCAATTAATTTTTTTTTCTCTCTCTCTCTAGCTTTATTTATAAGACATAGTTAGAGTATATCAATTTATTAGCAGCGGTAACAAGATAACAATTAAAATATTCAAAGATTAGAGAATATTATTTACTTTAATTCAACATAACATTATTCACTTCCATGTTTGTATTTTATAATAAAATTTTATACAGTTTAATACAGTATAGCAAACACAGCCTAAGTACATAACATAGTAGATCAATTTATTATAAGGCCATGGAAATTACGATGAGAAGAAAATATGATAAGTATTGGGATAATCTTAAAAAGTTCAATCAATTATTGTTCATTAGAATAGCTCTTAACCCCAGATGCAAGTTGGAATTGCTTAAAGTTGGATTTGAACTTATTTATGATGTCAAATAGCAAACATGTTGTTAATGAAAGTTGAAAAATACTTCACAAGTTAAATGAATGTTACAAGGAAATGATGGCTTCACCATGAGCTCCATCTAAGCATGCTACTCAACCTGGAAGCCCAAGTTCTTCACAAACTACTTTGGTTATTTTTAAACCCATTCTCTCAATTTTTAAATCTAAACTTTTGCAAGAAGCTCATGCTGAAAAGAATGATTTGATAGATTACTTATGTAATCATTGTAAAGATTTAACCAGTGTGCCTTTCACGATATTACTTTGGGAAAATTGAATGCAAATCTATAATTTATAATATATTAAAATATCACATTAAGGGAGAATCATTTTTTGGACGATTTTAAACCCACTACAATTCAATTATTTCAATAATACCTTACTTTTCATTTTTCGATATGTAATAAATACTACATAATTATTGTCATTTATGAAATTTGTGTTATTAATTTTCAATTAATTAACATTTACATTAACTTAGATTCAATGAATTTTCACTTGATGAATCTTGAATTACATGAATCTACAGTTATTTCTAAAAAATTTAAAGGATGTTTAAATTTATGTATTAACAATTAATTTTTATATATCAAATGTAATATAAAAAGGTAGCCAATTTATTGTATTTCATCGGTACAAAAAAATTTAATCATAGAAATTGAGTTTTGAGAGCACAATTTGATTACAATTTTATTCTAATAAATTCTATACTAAATTTTATTTTCTTAATTCATCCGACACTCATCAAATTCTCCTACAAATTAGTACCAAATATTACTTTTACATCACTTATAAAGTTTTTTCAGAATAACGTGCAATGCATGTTCAATTTTGACTAGTAAGTATAAAATTGTCTTGCAAATTGTCAAAGATGTTTTAGTTATTCAAATATCCACAGTTGCTTTTGAATCTACATTATGTACTAGTGGATGGATTGTTGATTCCTTTAGAAGTTTATTGAGTGGAAAGATGGTTGAGACAATAATTTTCACTAAGAATTGATTGTACGGTAACAAGGAAATTATAGTGATTCGTTAATATTTGAATGAGGTAAAAGCATTAGATGAATCAAAGAAGGTTACAGAAGGTGATATTTCTATTCATTTTCTTTTATATTAGTTGCCTTATACCATATAATTATAACTAAATCAATATATTTTTATCTTTTTACAAAGAATGAATCATGTGTTATAATTGAAGATGTTGCCCCTGGCTAATTTGTTAAAACTAAATTGTTTCTTTCATTTTGTTGCATTGTAATTATTAGATGTTTAGAACTTTAGTTTATAATATTTGTAATGATATAGATAGTTAAGTTATAATGTGATTTTTAAATTAATAATTATGATTTAATTGGTTTGACTTATGTTATCTTTTTATTTGTTAAACCATGATTTTAAATCGAATCAAACCCAAAAAAAGGTGGTTTGATTTGGTTTGCTAAGAAAGTGAGGTGATTTGCCTTAGGCCGTCCAAACCAAACTGTTTTCATCCTCAAATTGTGGGGGTTAAAAAGTATAGAAAAGTTCTAATTTTACGTGCAAAATATTTTATTGTGTGATTGAAAACGTGCCCTTGTTTGATGGCCATTACAAAGAGAAATTACTGGGAAAAATAATGTTTTAAATAGCAATTTTTGAAGAATGTGTGATATGTGTGATTAAAAAGTAAAAATAGTTTTGGGTTCACATACAAAATATTTTATTGTGTGAATGTGTGAATGAAAATGAGTATAAAGAATAAAGAGAGCCATACGGGGATTGAGTACAAAAAATAAAGAGTATTGAAATAAAGGGAGTCAAAAAAGGGTTAAATGACAAGTTTCTTGCATTTTCATGTGTCATAATTTTAAAAGGATTACGTCAATTCAAATCTAGTTGTCATGATAATTGTTCAAACGTTGAAAAATGACTCCAAACCTCAATTTTTGTTTGCTTCAAGTTGTCATTTGTTTGATACAAACATAGTACCTCCATCAGCAATGAACAAATGGAGGCACAAATGAAGACTAACATAAAGAATAATGTTATCTAATATTAGTGGTGTAGAATATCAGTCTAAGTATTACAATGTCATGGGTCATACTAAAAGAACCATAATTCCTTTTATTTAATTAAATATGTGTGCTAAATAGCATTATTCTATAAAATACAGGCACTTAAGCGCAGTGCAAGCATCAACTTGAACGTTTCTTAAGCAAAAATGATCCCTAAAAAGAGCTTTGCCAAACAATTAGTTAGTGGTATGCAGGTCCAATCGATAATCAACAGAATATGTATCAGAAAGAAAGAAACCATGCAAGAGATCAACTAAAATTTGCAGTCTCTTGTCTTTTTGTGAGTGTATATTTTAGATAGATACACATACAACATGAAGGATTGTTGGTTTTGGGTTAAAAGAGGAAATCATTGGGTAAAAGGGAGAGGCAACCACCCTTTAGAAACTCCTAATCTCCCTCTACCCTCATTCTTTCCATCTAAGCCCTTAACCCTAATTTCATATGTCAAGATATCTATATTGTACCCAATTTCCTCTTGTACAATCCCTTTTTACCGTTCGTGACATCATGTGGTTTGACAATTTGAGGGTCTATTGTAGTTCTGGTATAATTTCTGGTATTTGGTATAGATCTGGAACTCTCAACTTGCGTGCATAATTTTGCTTTCTTCCGAGTTACACTCTACAGTAGATTATATCTTTACTGAGTTTAAGTTTATAGATTACTTAAGAAAAATTTAAATGCATATTGCATACCTTAATTTAAGGGCCCACATTTAAAGTTTGTCTAGCGTCTCGAAAAGTCAAAGTTTGGCTTTGAATAATTTTTGCCCAAACTGGAAGATATTTCTAGTTCCGCCCCTGATAAATATGCTCATACAACAAAACAATGAATCCTATGATACAACACAAATGGTGGCTCTTTATATTTTGTACTCAAAACTGTGATTCCAAATATTGTTATCAATTCAAGAAGACGCCACTATTTTTTGTAAACAATATTGTATTTAGAGTTTCATCTTTAAATATCTTTCTTCATAGAAGAGGTTGGTCGTGTCGATCAATTGAGGTAGTGTTAAGCTCCAACATAATACAAACTAACTCATCATAAAAATATATTCATTTCCCACCACGCTTTCATTTAATATCTTATAACATAGATTCACCCAAATCACAAACAAATATATTATGCCTCTATTTGACTTAGACAGAAATTAGATTTTTAATAAAAAAAAATTTTGATAAATTGATAGAACGTGTAGTTAAAAATTGTGGATACCATGAAATATACAATTAAAATTAACTATGAATTTTTGATTTGATTTTTAATTCAAATTTTTAGGTCAGACAGAGGTATATCTCATAATCATTTTTTATTTGCTTTAAAGGCTATAACATTTCTCCCGTAAATAGACATTTGATTTTGCTATAAGGAAGAAAATAATGAACATTACGAAAACAATGCATATTCCAGAAAGCTGGAAAACTCCTCCTGCCCAATCCATTTGCGTTAGGGAAAAATCCTACCAGGTCTTGCCTGTACGGTAAATACGATTTTCTCTTATCACTTTCCTTTATTGCTCTGTTACGTACATAAAATGCTTCATGAAGTGAATTAGCCGCCGATTTCTCGCCGGAGACGACTCGCTTCGCTTTTGATTTTTTTGAATTTACATTTTCTTTTGGTTTTTCTTCTTTGTGTTTCGGTGTTAAAAGGATGAAAGAGTCCTTGCCCTCGCTGTTGCATCGGCGGACCAAATCTCGGAACTTCCACCGCTTCGACCCTGATCCCGTGGACTTGCTCTTTTTACATTGACTCGGCGATGACTCAGAGAATTCAGGCCTCCATACACAGTAAGTTCCCGGAGGTATAATCTCCAACTCATCGGCTTCCGATAAGGATGATGAAGGATAATCATTCTTGCACTTCTCCATAAAATTCTTCTTCAAAGGAATTCTAATACTCTCCACTCCTTCACCAGACAAACCTTTATCATAATCGTCATAACTTACCAAAAGATCGCGGTTAAATACGGGAAACACTTGCTTGATTTGGCAGTCATAGATGAATTCCTCAGCCAAAATCCTTTGGTTTTCACCTACCAAAGCAAACTCAAATTCATCATCATTATTCTCATCGTCTTCAGTGTCGGTTGTGTTAAGTCCCGTGACTTTGTTAGCAATTTCTGCAATCCCATCTGCCGAATAGCTGTTGAAACTCGGGCAAATGCAGAGCTCCTCTTCACCATCCGCCATTTTGTTTATCGTCAAGCTGTTCTATGTATATTATTATATAACTGTAAGCACATACGTATAGAAAGAGAAAGAGTGAGACGAGACGAAGCCTGAAGGTTTTCTTTAATGGGGAGACGAGGAGTATGTTGGGGGAAGG
>NW_019251779.1:13874-23040 GCF_002742605.1 Olea europaea var. sylvestris | reverse complement strand
AACTGTGTAGGGTAAACTTTTTAAAGTGACTGGCCCCACCGCACTGCGGCCCCATACTCCAGAAACCCCACCTCCGGCCTGGCCCTACGGGTTAGTATACACCGCTTGGCCCTACACGTATGGAGGGATTTTTTGGAGAGGCACAGTACCACCATGCTGGTAAGAGGACTCGAACACGGAACCTCAGCCAGCAATGCCAATGTCCTTACCACTAGAGCAAATAGACATCGGCAAACTGTGTAGGGTAAACTTTTTAAAGTGACTGGCCCCACCGCACTGCGGCCCCATACTCCAGAAACCCCACCTCCGGCCTGGCCCTACGGGTTAGTATACACCGCTTGGCCCTACACGTATGGAGGGATTTTTTTGGAGAGGCACAGTACCACCATGCTGGTAAGAGGACTCGAACACGGAACCTCAGCCAGCAATGCCAATGTCCTTACCACTAGAGCAAATAGACATCGGCAAAACTGTGTAGGGTAAACTTTTTAAAGTGACTGGCCCCACCGCACTGCGGCCCCATACTCCAGAAACCCCACCTCCGGCCTGGCCCTACGGGTTAGTATATTGTTGGGGGAAGGGTGCTTCTTATAATGTGAGGGAAATATTTGACGGTCGTTACTTTGTCACAAAATTTATGCGATAATTCCCACGTGAGTTTCTAGAATTAAATTCGGGTTCACACGTAAGTTTCTTGGGTTATTTTAAAAATTTAAACATTAACCATGATTCATGATTATCATGTCACTCAGATGTAACACAATCAAATCATATAAACTAACTCGGTTACTATTTTACATTAACTAATCTTGAGCAAATAAAATTTTATAATCATTCTATAGTAACATAATGGTTGGTATAATTCTTAACATAATGTCACGTGACATCATATTATTGAATTGTTTAAATCACAGATAAAGTTTTTCATCCAATCATATCTTGCCAACAGTCAATCTGTCAAAGAGTCTATTAACATTCTTCTGTCAATGTGGGTTTACCCAAAATTTAATTAGGCTTAATTCGATCAAGTTAATTCAAACTTTAAACTAAAATGTCATGAAATTCATAATTTTTTTCGTGATTTTCGAGCTTCGAGCCCTAATAAAATTGGGTTCCTTGAGTATGTTTACACACACAAATCTGTATCTTTTAGAACTAAATCTCAAAATGACTATAAACTCTCGTTTGACTCGAGAAAATAATGGCCTCATCTTTTGGAAAATTGAGACAAAAAAAAAAGTTGAGATTATATTGGATATCATATGAGAAAGTTCAAAAAAAAATTAGTAAAGTATCCTTTTGGAATTCCAAACTCCAACTATTCACCATAATCAACTTTTCGATTTTCTTTGCTTCTCCTTTTTTATTAGAAAATTGTACAGTTTAAAATAAGTTTGAAGATGAATTGTATGGGTTCTCCATTGATGAATTTTTATTTTTGTTTTTTATAATAATGAAAATGTAGCAGCTAGAAAAGAAGACGATGTATTATTTTTACGCATGTGTCTTACTTATTTAAATCATTATCGGGGTTAGACATATGAAGGGACGAATGGGTGCCGTCTCCCATATATGCGACTTTTTTAATTCAAAATTTCAGATTTTTTTTTGTTGTTTTCTTTCCCAATTTATTTGAAACAATTTTTTTACTGGGTTGTGTCTCGTCCGCATAGAACCATAATCTTGAGTTTACTCCTAATCAATATAATATTTTTGAAAAAAAGAAATAAAATTAGCGACTCTTTGATGGAAACTGTAATGACTAAATAGAGATGGAGTACCTTAAAATCAAATGTGAAAAAATAATATGTAAATGAACAAGCAGAAATTACTCTCTGACGACTATGAAAGTCGTCATTCATGTGCTTCCATTGGTGGGGTCCACTCAGTGAGTAAAAGTTGACAAATTGAATAATGAGTTATTCCACTTGAATAACCCCCTGAATGTTCAGTGGTGCTATTGAAGGGGCTCCTGCGGCTTTGACAACCAGGTTCGTCGTAAACAACCAGATTGAGTACTATTATGATACAATTTCTAGAAACCTAATCCCATATCATGCACGAAATAGAATAACAACAGTATTCCATGAAATACCTTTCTCTTTTGGAAAGAAACTCATTCTTTTTGTGTCTGTCTTTTTCTTATCCCAATAAAATTTATCTAACTGGGGTTGCTTGATTCAAGCATATTTGACTAAATATTATGCTAAGACTACATTACCTGGTTTATATCTTGATGTATATTGTGTGGGAATTCAAAAAGTGTTGGGGGAAAATATTTTTAAAAAAAAATAAATAAAATTGCAAATCATGTATCATCACGTAGCACAAAGTCAATCATGATGTCAAAAAGAATATACAAACAGTATGATTGTTTGGCTAATTACCTGTTTGACATTAAAACTCTAGATTTTAATTTTTGATTAAAATTATTTAATCATATAATTTATGGAATTCATAACTTTTCAATCATACATTTTATTAGTAATTAACAAAATTTATTAAAAATTTGATTTTAATTCCCTCCAAACTGGGGGTTAAGTATCTATTTTATTCGACTAAAAGAGTGGATTAAAATTCCAATCCAAAATCAATACTTAGGCCTCGTTTGATTCCCATTCTTTCGCCACAAAAATAAAAAATATGACTGTTATCCATCACATCAACTCACTATATTTGACTTTTATCTCTTATGTGAGTTTCGTAACAATTATATTTTTTATTTTCATTCTTACAAAAATGGATACCAAACGGGACTTTATCATTTAGTTGGGCGCCATTTTCTCACAAATTATAACGAAAATTTTGAATGTTGTAACAGTATGCTGTAGCGATTCTGGTTAAAATAATTGACAAAATAGAATTTAGCTATTTGTATACCGATGCTGATACGCTGGTGTACACGTACCTCACAAGAAGAAGGGGCCCACGTCCAATAAGAAAAAAGCGTGGGCGGTCTTGTGAGGGATGTGTCAATGCTCGTGTTCGACAAAAAAATGGAGTTCGCCTTTTCCTCTATTGTAATGCCAAAAATGTAATGCAAATATTAAAGGGCACTATGGTCTTTTCATCAAAAATTTTAATTGAAAGGTAAGAAGGCAGTCAAAAATGCTGCTACAGTGGCCAATTTTTCATTAGAGCCTATATGGTAGTTATTTTGAGAATTAATTTTTTGATCTTTAGGAGAAAAGTGGGGGTTACCTATGAGAGAAGAAGTTAAAAATTACTGCTGAAATAGTGAAATAAAGATTAAAAAAAATCAAAATTTTTGTGTGAAAAATCACTCGCAAACTGGGCTTAAATTTGGGGAGAATGGCTCCAAAAGAGGCACTTAATTAATGTTCTTTACAAACTTTACGAGATATACAACTATTCAAACATATATTATGCCCTTGTTTGAGCCCAATTTTGAGGAAAAAGAATAAATTTTTTAATAGTGTATTGATGAAAAATGTGTGGTTAAAAATAAAGAAAAATTATAAATTTGTGTGTAATATTATTTTATTGAAAAATGTGTGTTTGAAATAATGTCAAAACATTGTTGAAAAATATATTTTTTTTTCAAAAGAATGAGGTTCAAACAAAGGCTGTATCAACTTTTATCAAAATCTACTAAAATTTTGAATTTTTTTAATCTAAATTGAATAAGGACTAAGTTTAAAATTTTGTAAGGTTACTTTTAAATACTTTTATTACTCAAAAATAAAAATGATCGAATATCACTTGTCAATTGAAAACAAGCAATTAATTAATTTTGTATTTCTCTATAACTTTGTTTATAGGGCATAGTTAGAGTATATCAATTTATTAGCAACGGTAACAAGATAACACTGAAAATGTTTAAAGATTAGAGAATATTATTTACTTTGATTCAACATAATATTATTCACTTCCGTGTTTATATTTTATAATAAAATTTTTATATGGTCTAATACAGTATGGCAAATGCAACCTAGTATGTAACATTGTAGATCAATTTATTTTAGGGCTAATCTTGAAAAGTTTAATCAATTGTTATTCATTGGAATAGTTCTTAACCCCATATGCAAGTTGGAATTGCTTAAAGTTGGGTTTGAACTTATTTATGATGTACAAATAGCAAACATGTTGTTAATGAAAGTTGAAAAATACTTCACAAGTTAAATGAATGTTACAAGGAAATGATGACTTCACCATTAGCTCCATCTAAGCATGCTGCTCAACTTGGAAGCCCAAGTTCTTGATCACAAACTACTTTGGTAATTTTTAAACCTATTTCCTCAATTTTTAAATCTATACTTTTGCAAGAAGCTCATGTCGAAAAGAATGATTTGATCGATTACTTAAATAATCATTGTAAAGATTTGACTAGTGAGCCTTTTGACATATAAAATGTGTTAGCTATTCAAATATCCACACTTGCTTTTGAATCTACATTCCGTAATAGTGGTTGGATTCTCGATACCTTTAGGAGTTCATTGAGTGCAAAGATAGTTAAGGCAATAATTTGCACTAAGAATTGGTTGTACAGCATGATTTGTTAATATTTGAATGAGGTGGAAGCATTTGAAGATTCAAAGAAGGTTATAGAAGGTGATCTTTCTATTCATTTTCTTTAATATTAGTTGCCTTATACCATATAATTATAACTAAATCAATATATTTTTATCTTTTTATAAAAAACAAATCAAGTGTTACAATTGAAGATGTTGCCCCAATTAGTATTGGCTAATTTGTTAAAACTAAATTGTTTCTTTCAGTTTGTTGCATTGTAATTATTAGATGTTTAGAACTTTAGTGTATAATATTTTTAATGATGTAGATAGTTAAGTTATAATGCGAATTTTAAACTAATAATTATGATTTAACTTGTTCGACATATGTTATCTTTTTATTTGTTAAACTGGGATTTTAAATTGAATCAAACCCAAAAAAAAGTGGTTTGATTTGGTTTGCTAAGAAAGTGAGATGATTTGGTTTGATTTGGAAAAATTTCAGACCACTTGGTTTGAAAATTTGCCTTAAGCCGTCCAAATGAAAACGTTTTCATCCTCAAATTATGGGGTTAAAAAGTATAGAAAATGTTTAGTTTTACGTGCAAAATATTCTATTGTGTGATTGAAAATAAGCCCTAGTTTGATGGCCATTACAAAGAGAAATTACTGGGGAAAAATAAAGTTTTAAACAGTAATTTTTGAAGAATGTGTGATCAAAAAGTAGGAAATAATTTTCGTTCACATGCAAAAATATTTTATTGTGTGAATGTGTGGTTGAAGATGAGTATAAAAAATAAAGAGAGCCAAACATGGAGTAAGTACAGAAAATAGAGTTTGGAAATAAAGAGAGTCAAAAAGGTCAAATGATAAGTTTCTTGGCATTTCGTGTGCAATAATTTTAAAAGGAGTATGTCAATTCAAATCTAGCTGTCATGATAAAAGTCCTGTGAGCATATATTTTTTATAGATACATATACAACATAAAGGATTGTTGGTTTTGGGTTAAAAGAAGAAATCACTGGGTAAAAGGAGAGGCAACCGTGGTTTAGAAACTCCTAATCTTCCTCTACCCTCATTCTTTCCATCTAAGACCTTAGCCCTAATTTCATCTGTCAAGCTTCATATTTATATTGTATCCAATTTCCTCTTTTACAATTTTACCGTTTCTGACTTCTTGTGGTTTGACAATTTGAGAGTCTATTGTAATTCTGGTATAATTTCTGGCATTTGGTATGGATCTGGAACCCTCAAGTCGCCTGTATCATTCCTCTTTCTCCTGATTACACTCCACAGTAGATTATGTCTTTATTGAGTTTAAACTTTAAAGCTTATAGATTAGTTAAGAAAAATTTAAAAGCATATTGCATGCTTTAATTTAAGGGGCCACATTTAAAGTTTGTCTTAGGTCTCGAAAACTCAAAGTTCGACTTTGATTAAACTTCGCCCGCACGATAGTTCTGGTTCCGCCCCTGATAAAATATGCTCATACAATAGAACAATGAATCCTATGATACAACACAAATGGTGGCTCTTTATTTTTTGTACTCAAAACTATGAATTCAAATATTGTTATCAATTAAAGAAGATACAACTATTTTTTAAAAACAATATTGTATTTAGAGTTTCATCTTAAAATATCTTTCTTCCTAGAAGAGGTTGGTCGTGTCGATCAAGTGAGGTAGTGTTAAGTTCCAACATAATACAAACTAACTCATCATAAAATTATATTCATTTCCCACCACGTTTTCATTTAATATCTTATAACATACATTCGCCCAAACACAAACAAATATATTATGTCCCTATTTGACTTATATAGAAATTAGATTTTTAATAAAAAAATTTGATAAATTGATAAAAATTGTCGTTAAAAATTGTAGATACCATGAAATATACGATTAAAATTAACTATGGATTTTTTATTTGATTTTTAATTCAAATTTTTAGGTCAAACAGAGGTATATCTCGTAATCATTTTTTATTTGCTTTAAAGGTTAGTACATTTCTCCCGTAAATAGACATTTGATTTTGCTTTAAGGAAGAAAATAATGAACATTACGAAAACAATGCATATTCCAGAAAGCTGGAAAACTCCTCCTGCCCAATCCATTTGCGTTAGGGAAAAATCCTACCAGGTCTTGCCTGTACGGTAAATACGATTTTCTCTTACCACTTTCCTTTATTGCTCTATTACGTACATAAAATGCTTCATGAAGTGAATTCGCCGCCGATTTCTCGCCGGAGACGACTCGCTTCGCTGTTGATTTTTTTGAATTTACAGTTTCTTTTGGCTTTTCTTCTTTGTGTTTCGGTGTTAAAAGGATGAAAGAGTCCTTGCCCTCGCTGTTGCATCGGCGGACCAAATCTCGGAACTTCCACCGCTTCGACCCTGATCCCGTGGACTTGCTCTTTTTACAATGACTCGGCGACGACTTAGAGAATTCAGGCCTCCATACGCAGTAAGTTCCCGGAGGTATAATCTCCAACTCATCGGCTTCCGATAAGGATGACGAAGGATAATCATTCTCGCACTTTTCCATAAAATTCTTCTTCAAAGGAATTCTAATACTCTCCACTCCTTCACCAGACAAACCTTTATTAAAATCGTCATAACTTACCAAAAGATTGCGGTTAAATACGGGAAACACTTGCTTGATTTGGCAGTCATAGATGAATTCCTCAGCCAAAATCCTTTGGTTTTCACCTACCAAAGCAAACTCAAATTCATCATCATTATTCTCATCGTCTTCAGTGTCGGTTGTGTTAAGTCCCGTGACTTTGTTAGCAATTTCTGCAATCCTATCTGCCGAATAGCTGTTGAAACTCGGGCAAATGCAGAGCTCCTCTTCACCATCCGCCATTTTGTTTATCGTCAAGCTTTTCTATGTATATTAATATATAACTGTAAGCATATACGTATAGAAAGAGATAGAGAAATGGAATGAAGCCCGAAGGTTCTCTTTAATGGGGAGACGAGGAGTATGTTGGGGGAAGGAGGGTGCTTCTTATAATGTGAGGGAAATATTTGACGGTCGTTAGTTATACGAGCCTTATTTGACGGTCGTTTGTTATTCCCAAAATTTACGATAATTCCCACGTGAGTTTCTAGAATTAAATTCGGGTTCACATGTCAGTTTCTAGAGTTATATTTATTTCATTGGTAATTAAAATATATTTTTGGATCAACTACCAATGAAATGCTGTCAAATGTTAATCTGACACAATTCTGATAAAATGAGTCTGACAATATAGCATAACTCATATTTAAAATTTGAACATAAACCTTGATTCATAATCTCATGATTATCATGTCACTCAAATGTTACACAATCAAATCATATAAGCCAACTTGGTTACTATTTTACATTAACTAATCTATCAAATAAAATTTCAAAATGACTATAAACTTTCGTTTGACTCTAGAAATAATGGCCTCATCTTTTGGAAAATTGAGACAAAAAAAAAATTGAGATTATATTGGATATCATATGACAAAGTTAAAATAATAATAATAATAATAATAATAATAATAATAATAATAATAATAATAATAATAATAATAATAATAATAAAATTATTAAAGTATACTTTTCGAATTCCAAACTCCAACTATTCACCATAATCAACTTTCAAATTTCTTAAATTGATTTTCTTTGCTTCTCATTTTTTATTAGAAAATTGTATGGTTAAAAATGAGGTTGAAGATAAATTTTATGGGTTCTCCATTGATGAATTTTTATTTTTATTTTTTATAGAAATGAAAATGTAGCAACTAGAAAAGAAGACGATGGATTGTTTTTAATCATGTGTCTTACTTATTTAAATCATTATCGAGGGCAGACCTATGAAGGGAGGAATGGGTGCCGTCACCCACATATGCGACTTTTTTAAATTCAAAATTTTAGATTTTTTTTTTGGTTTCTTTCCAAATTTATTTGAAATAATTTTTTTACTGAATTGTGTCTCGTCTCCATTGAAATATAATATTGAGTCCACTCCTAATCAATCTAATATTTTTTATTAAAAAAAAAAGTAACTCTTCGATGGAAATCGTAATGACTAAATAGAGATGGAGTACCTTAAAATAAAATGTGAAAAAAATAATATGTAAAGAAAAAGTAGAAATTACTCTCCAACGACTATGAAAGTCGTCATTCAGGTGCTTCCATTAGTGGGGTCCACTCCGTGAGTAAAAGTTGGCGGATTGAATAATTTGATAGGAAATTAATTTCGCCGTCATTAACTATACTGTGTACTATTATAATACATACAGTCTCAAGAAACCGAATCCCATAGCATGCACGAAATAGAATAACAACAGTATTCCACGAAATACCTTTCTTGTTTGGAAAGAAACCAATTCTTTTTCTCTTTGTCTCTTTCTTTTCCCAATAAAATTTACTTAAGCGGTTTTGCTTGATTCAAGCATATTTGACTAAAAATTATGCTAAGACTACATTTTATGGACTAAAATAATTCTATTTATACAGAAAGTTGTCCCTTCTCTCAAAGTGCATGCGAGCCCCACGGCAATATAAAAATTTCCAAATTTGGTGCCCCTATTGTGAGTAACGGATAAATGATTAAATAAAAAAAATTATGTACATACAATATCGTCCTTATGGGTTATATCTTGAAGTACATTGTGTGAGAATTCAAAAGTTGAACAAGTGTTGTTTTTTTTTTTTTTT
>NW_019251779.1:11145-12798 GCF_002742605.1 Olea europaea var. sylvestris | reverse complement strand
TCATCATATAGATTAATTGTTTTTATGTCCTAACTTTGATGATTTTTGTCTAGCTTTATTTGGAAGAGAGAACATTGTCTGTGAATCTTGATCGTAGTTATCTTTCCTGTAGATGGGTTATAAATAGACTCTATATTTATAAATAGCATTTTATGCATAATAGAGAATATTTTTTAAGTTTGGAAAGTAAATGTTTTTGTGTGCTCTAATAATTTCTCTATTTTGACTCTTTATTTTATTTATTCCAGTGAACATTTACTGACTTATTCCTATCTCTTATTTGACGTAATTTTTTTTTTATACTTAATTGGTCAATCAATTCAAATTTCAATAAGCTTGAAGAAAAATGATACGAATTAACTGGAAATGGTATTTATGCATAATGTACAAGTAATACATAGTCTCTGAATATTTCAAATAAGAATGAATTCCTGTAGAAATTTCCCAGCATGTTTCCTTTTTAAAGATGTATTGATGGACTTCAGGTTTAATGTCCATCTATTGTATATTTTAAAATCGGCATATTACATTATGTTAATCTTTACATTTCTTCTAATTTCAAATTGTTAAACATGTCTTTTAGTTTTCTTTTGTCAAATTGTCGCTATTATATAATTGATCTTTTGCGTACATATTATGTAATACATGTATTAATTATTTTGTCGAATTGATGTATAATGTAGAAGTAAAACTCATTCTTTGAACTCTTGAATTAAACATCAGTTCTTGTACAAATTTCCTGTTGTGTTCCTTTTTTTTAAGAGATAGTAATGCTTTAGGTTGTGTGTTCATATGTTGTATATTTTAAAATATATACCTATGTTATTTTTATTTTTAAATTTTCTAGAATTCTAACTGGTTGAAGACGTCTTCTATTTTTAGTTTGTCAAATTTTCTCTATTAGACAATTCATCTTGTGTGTATATTATCTAATACATGTATTATAAATTGTTATCTTCAGTTTCTTTAGTTGCTGTGTACGTTGGAGTTCAAGTGGACGGTAATTTTAATGGATATTTCAAAAACTCCTATTGATATAGAGCTTAGTGATAGTTATTCTGAAACAAGTTCCAAATGCACAACTAAGTCATACAATGCTTTTATTCGTCAACAACGAAATCAAAGACAAAGAGAACAACGAAATAGAGTTAGAAGTGAATGTACTGATCGTCGCAAGAGAATAATTGATAGTATGTTGCCCGAAAATAATAACTCCACTCCTACTCACATATATGAATCTAAAACACATTCTGATCTTCAGACTTCTTGTTCAAATGAAGAAACGATGAATTTTTTGACTTTTGAATTAAGAGGAAATTTTAACCTATTCAACATACCGCCTATTGCATACGTATTGCCTACGTGCACATATTCTAAGTACTGTGGTGCACAAAAATTTCATAGAGAAAGCAAAGGTTTCTGTTGTTCGAATGGAAAAGTTAAACTTTTTATGTATGATTCGCAAGATGAATTATATAACTTGTTTACTTCTAAAGAACCTACATGTATGAAGTTTAAAAAAATCGCAAGAGGCTATAATAATCACTTTGCTTTTACTTCTTTTGGTGTAAAGTATGATAAAGAACTATTTAGAATGTACAAAGCAATTTATACATTCAGGGTTCAAGGACAAGTATATCATTACATAAACCA
>NW_019251779.1:9521-10620 GCF_002742605.1 Olea europaea var. sylvestris | reverse complement strand
CAACATGTTGTAGATATGTATGTTAAGATTGAAACTACTAGGTTAGATTATTTTCGTAATAACCAAAAACAGATTCGTGCTGAACTTTATCAAGGCATTGTAGATAGTGTTCAAAATGGAGAAATAAGAGGATACAAAATTGGAAGAAAGTTCATTTTACCACAGTCGTTTACATGTGGGCCTAGAGATATGCTAAAGAGATATATGGATGCAATGGCTATTGTGCAACGGTATGGAAAACCAGATATATTTTTGACTATAACACGTAATCCAAATTGGTCAGAAATTAAGCACAATGATGATGTTCAAAATCGTCCTGATCTAATTGTACGTATATTTAGAGCAAAATTAGAGGAGCTAAAAATGATTTGTACAATGAAAAAATTTTCGGCCCTATTGTTGCCCATATATAGATCATCGAATTTCAAAAAAGAGGACTCCCTCATGTACATCTATTGTTAATTTTAAATTCTGGTTACAAAATTTCTTCTGCCCAAGAAGTTGATAGAATAGTATCATGTGAAATACGTGACAAGAATATACATTCTCATCTTCATTCTGTTATTGTTAAACACAATATGCATAGCCCTTGTGGAGACCTTAATCCAAAAAATGTATTTATGGAGGGAAATAGAAGTTGTAAAAATAAATATCCTAAGGATTATTGTAATACTACTATATTCAATGATAACTTATATCCATTATATAGACGTCGTAATAATGGTATTTTCATTAAGTTAGGGGCCAAATGTTAGACAATCGATGGGTTGTTCCATATAATCCTTATCTAAGTGCAAAATTTGATTGTCATATTAACGTTGAAGTATGTTCTTCTATCAAAACTGAGAAATATTTGTACAAATATGTGTACAAAGGACATGATCGTATTAATTTCTCTTTAAGTACATATGAAAGAAATAAAGAAATTGATAAAATTTCTGCTTACCAATCTGCTAGATGGATATCTCCATCTGAAGCTATGTTTAGAATTTTTTCTTTCAATTTGGCAGAAATGCATTCAACTGTCTACTCTCTACAGCTCCATACTGAAAATCAACAAGTAAAATATGATGAATATGATGATTTATCTGTTGTTATT
>NW_019251779.1:0-1114 GCF_002742605.1 Olea europaea var. sylvestris | reverse complement strand
AAGTTGGAATTGCTTAAAGTTGGATTTGAACTTATTTATGATGTCAAATAGCAAACATATTGTTAATGAAAGTTGAAAAATACTTCACAAGTTAAATGAATGTTACAAGGAAATGATGACTTCACCATGAGCTCCATCTAAGCATGCTACTCAACTTGGAAGCCCAAGTTCTTCACAAACTACTTTGGTTATTTTTAAACCCATTCTCTCAATTTTTAAATCTAAACTTTTGCAAGAAGCTCATGCTGAAAAGAATGATTTGATAGATTACTTATGTAATCATTGTAAAGATTTGACCAGTGAGCCTTTCACGATATTACTTCGGGAAAATTGAATGCAAATCTATAATTTATAATATATTAAAATATCACATTAAGGGAGAATCATTTTTTGGACGATTTTAACCCCACTACAATTCAATTATTTCAATAATACTTTACTTTTCATTTTTCGATATGTAATAAATACTACATAATTATTGTCATTTATCAAATTTGTGTTATTAATTTTTAATTAATTAACATTTACATTAACCTAGATTCAATGAATTTTCATTTGATGAATCTTGAATTACATGAATCTAGAGTTATTTCTAAAACTTTTAAAGGATGTTTAAATTTATGTATTAACAATTAATTTTTATATATCAAATGTAATATAAAAAGGTAGCCAATTTATTGTATTTCATCAGTACAAAAAAATTTAATCATAGAAATTGAGTTTTGAGAGTACAATTTGATTATAATTTTATTCTAATAAATTCTATACTAAATTTTATTTTCTTAATTCATCCGACACTCATCAAATTCTCCTACAAATTAGTACCAAATATTACTTTTACATCACTTATAAAGTTTTTTCATAATAACGTGCAATGCATGTTTAATTTTGACTAGCAAGTATAAAATTGTCTTGCAAATTGTCAAAGATGTTTTAGTTATTCAAATATCCACAATTGCTTTTGAATCTACATTATGTACTAGTTGATGGATTCTTGATTCCTTTAGAAGTTTATTGAGTGGAAAGATGGTTGAGACAATAATTTTCACTAAGAATTGATTGTATGGTAACAAGGAAATTATAGTGATTCGTTAATATTTGAATGAGGTAAAAG
>NW_019251778.1:0-1264 GCF_002742605.1 Olea europaea var. sylvestris | reverse complement strand
TCGCACACAAAATGAGAATTAGAAGAGTGAGATTTACCAATTAATTAATTAACAAATGTTGGGTAATTAATTAATTGGGTTGCTTGTTAATAGATCCGAATTAATTAATTGAATTAATTAAATACTAGACCAGGTTAAGTTTAAGACAGGCCAAGTCCACTCGAACTATCTTAATAGGTTGATAGGGTTTGAAAAATCCATAAAGAATACAATTCATAATCTTATGAGCACAAGAAAAGAAAAAACAGATTTCTCTCAATCTTGTTCCCTACGTAGATTTTCGTTGGAGGTTAGGCAATTAGACAACTGTGGATTGCAAATTAAAAGTGTTCTTCAAAGAATACATCAAATGCATAATTTTTTATCACGTATTCTATCTAAGCACAAAGAAGATCCTTGATGGGAATTGAAACTTTTGTTTAAATTTCGATGTACATGTTAAGTAAATTTCCAATTGAGCCCACAGGTCAACTTTGGGCAATATTATCAGTATGCTAAGCCATCCCTTGTTGGGCTAAGTTATCAAGACTGGTCGTATATCATTTGATTAGAATTGGAAGGAAAAGAGAAAAAGAAGTGGTTATCAACCTTTAGAATAATTTTGTGCTGGACTTGATTGTTTAATTACCGTACTAATTTGAGTTGAAGATCATAATGGTATTTACATTTTTAGTTTGTTGCTTCAGAAATTATTTTTGCTTTGGTAATTTTCAAGTATTCAGTTGAGATAACCATACTTGGTTACTAAATGATGTGTCTTAATGAAAATCTCCATAAATACTTGAAGCAGGTTAGATATATTGCATCTCAAAGACCATCAATGGCATAACAATAGAGATCCATCATCAATTGATGATTAGATATATTTCATCTCAAAAATCACCGTTTTGTCATGTGTTTTTAGAATCTACACGAACAATATACTCAGATGAGGATCCCATCAAGGTTTTGTTTTACTACAATATACTCAGATAATATATTATTTTCCTACATGGTAGGGTGAAGGAACAGAAGCAGCTTTGGCACATTTGAGCCAAAGGTAGATTAAGAAAGTGAGAACACTAGAATTGTTCAGAACACTAGCCTTTTTCTTTGCATGGGGTACCATCTCTTGTATACTTTAATTTTTTGAGAAAAATTCTAAAAAGTAAAATATAGTACCTATGACAAGAAACTATATATGAATGAACGACCATTTGCTCTTCATTCGACATGGAATTAAAATATATACAATAAAAAACAAGCATCATGGCTCCGCAATAAC
>NW_019251777.1:0-1264 GCF_002742605.1 Olea europaea var. sylvestris | reverse complement strand
TGGTGCTTAGCTTGATCAATTGCTTGATGTGTTCATCGGATCAACTTTCAAATAATTGCAATTTGGTCCATGAATTTTCATTTCGCTCCAATTTGGTCCTTTTTCGGCTCTTTTCTCCTGAATTCCACTATTTCCATAGAATCACCGACATTGCATGAATTCGACAAAATTAAGTCACAATTCAATCATTTTACTTGTATTTAAGTCATGTTTGTGATGTAAATAAGTGTGCAAAAACACACTTATCAAAGTGTATGGGGAGGAGTTTAACAATAAAAACTCTAAATCTCCAAGTGTGTATCAATCTCTTAGAGAGGAGGACACAAAATTTGTTGAAGCTGCTTAATCTAAAGAGGATGACACTAGTTCTAAAGAGGAAGTAACAGAATTTGAAGGAGAGTCAACTATAAAACCTCATAATGCTGTTGGACTTGAAAAACTAACTGACTCTTCTAAAGCTTTATGGACTAATATGTTTAAGGATAATTGAAATCATGACAATAGATTAAAGCTTCAAACCTTTGAAGAACAACCAAATGAAGTGGTCTTAGGGGAAGATGACGTTGATGATGTTCAAGCAACATGGGGATATTGTTTGGTGGGGCATTTTGCTGGACGATTCCAAGGCAAGACTGCACTGTTACCAATGTGTGATCTATGGAAGGCGAATTATCATTTATCAATATTTTGTAAATCAAAGTGGTTGGTTGCTGATGCTACCAAAAATCGTACCTGCAAATTTCCAAGCTTGATGACTGAGACTGAGCACAAATGAGATCTTCGGGTACTTGCAAGTAAGGCGTTGAGGTGTGTCCTGGTCGACTCTCTAATGCTTAAGTCAGAAAGAGAATTTGTGCTTGAGGTTATAGACTAGATATTGTGTAAAAACTTGCCTAACTAATGAATTGGGGTGCAATATTTATAGAGGTAAGTAGTACAATCCTAGTAGAATCAAGGTATTCAAATTCCTGAAAATCTTATCATGCTTAGGAGTTGTAATTCTAAATGGCATTATGCCATTAATGTGTTTGGATAAGGATAGAACTCCAGTGGCTGAATCCTATTACGAATGGATAAAATTGTTGTACTAAGGCTCAACTTCCTTATGAAAGGATAGGCCTCATCTTATAGGAGAGTCCTAATAGATTAAGTGTTACCAAATGCGAGTTCAGCGGACAACTCCGAAGATCTCACAATTAGGTGTTGAATTTTCATGATAGAGGATGTCGGGCGACGATGCCACATGAGGAGGTGCCATGTCTCT
>NW_019251776.1:902-1264 GCF_002742605.1 Olea europaea var. sylvestris | reverse complement strand
AAATGTACATCTAGCAAAATTCTTGATCATTTGATGTTGGTCCGCTTTGATTTCGTTGTCCAATTGTTTGATAATTGACCACAGTAAATATAACACATGGGTTGCATTTATTAGAACACGGGGATTGAATTGTATAAAAATATTTGCTTAAAATTAGTTGGTCTTTGATGCTACCAAAAAATAATTAGACTAAGATACTTAATTCTTTGAAAAATTGGAGTCGATACAGAATGTACCCACACCCAATTGATGAAGATGGACTCGAACCTGTAATCACTTTGTTGATCAAAAACATTTCTTAATATTTGTTTAGAATAATTAAAATTCTAATTTTAATTAGTTTTCAATTTTCGATTCTTTGC
>NW_019251776.1:0-755 GCF_002742605.1 Olea europaea var. sylvestris | reverse complement strand
CTAAGATTCTTTCATATTTCGAGCTTTTATACCACACAAAACTGCTAATGACAAATTCAATTGGGTCCTTGGCTTAGCATGACACAATAATTTTTGTATGCTATGTCGTATCCGACAGAAATTTTTGCAATCTGACATTGGCCACGACGATCAAATCAATATAACAACTAGTTAAATTAAGTATGAATTAGAAAAATGGCGATACTATACATACATAATGAGATACACTGTACGCCTGAGTTTACACGGCCCCCACCATGTGGAGGGAGGTGTAAACTCGGGTGTACATTATGGGGTGTTCAAGTATCATTTTCCTTTGAAAAAATTGAAATTCTGGCACTCATAGAAACACGAGGTTGAATTAGGTATCGATGAGAAAAATATTTGAAATTTTGTTTAACCATAACTATTGTTTTAAGTTACGTTTGACTGGTTCAACCATCAAAATTAAAAGATGAACCGTTAATTTTTATTTTTATTTATTTTTAAAGGTTAAACCCCAACCTTAAGGGTCCCCCACCACCCTTGCCCTGGAACATCGTGAGGGAGGTAAATCGCAGGTTATGCCTTCAAGGGTACAGGGTGGAAGGCTGCTTGTACACTTGCACTTATCCAAGAGCCAAATCCATATTTCAGGATTCGAACCCTTGACGTAGCAGCCTCAAGTAAAGCTGGATTTCTCCACTCTCCCCTTTTACTACTTGGAGATGTGCCCTGGGGGCGTTTTTATTTATTTTTTCTTTTACATATCAATG
>NW_019251775.1:0-1264 GCF_002742605.1 Olea europaea var. sylvestris | reverse complement strand
GAACTTGCTTTATTTATTAGCTGAGCAGGATACTTGATCTGTTGCATCGACCTGTGTTTTGTGGTGATAGTTGGCTGTGAATTTATTCTTTCAGTAAATAATTGTAGTGATGTACATGCAATGCCGGCAGTGATGATCTGCTGGACTATGTGGAATGTAATCCTCAATGTACACTTATCCTCAACTGATGATCATCCTAATGTTGAGCATTCCATAAGGGTGTTAAGTCACCACGATATTACTAAACAAATGAAGGGTTTTTAGGGGTTCCTTTTCATTTATCCAAGCGTGTGTGAGGAGAAACTTCTGTAGTAGACATAGGTCTCACATCGAGGGTGTACGCTGTAAATCTGCTCGCGTTTTGCTACTTTTATGATTGTTCTTTCCCTTAAATTAGGATTGAAAAATGAAGACAAGGACTGCATTGTTTCAGTTGGCAATATTAACAAATTAAACAGCTTTCCTGGATATGCAAGTGCACTTGATACTGATCTCGGCTATCCAGATTTCCATTGAAAGAACCTAGTTACACACCGTATCATTGTGTGTAAGCATACATGGCTCTTTTACATGTTCTAATACTTCGATACGCTAACGCACTTGCATTTTTGCCTAGAGTTCCACCTAATTTATCAATTTTGCTAGCCTTCCTCGGTTCTGATAATGAATGTCCATGTCAGAAGATGCAAATTTTCTCCTATGGAAATTCCAGAATTTGAGCTATGACAGCTAATTAGTCCGCTTGATTTTCTTAATGTGGATTTTCTTCAAATGTCATCATCATTTTGTTGGAGCCTAATTATACTGTTCACTTATTTCCTCGACTACATATGTGTATTAGGTCACCATAATTTATTAGTCTCCTTTACTATGGTGAAAATTTTGCAGCTGCAAGTAGATGTAGATTTCGAGTAGATGTAGATTTCAAGTAGATTTTGGTTTTTTTATTTTGTTCAGGCTTTAATCGCTAAAAATTGTTGCAGGCTCGGCCCTTGTTCAGGGATCGTAGGAAGTTCTCTCAAATGGCTGATCCAATACTTCAAGGTCAGTACCCGGCTCGGGGATTATACCAGGCTCTTGCTGTTGCTGCAATGTGTGTACAGGAGCAGCCAAACATGCGGCCCCTTATAGCGGATGTAGTTACGGCGCTAACTTATCTTGCATCCCAGAAATATGACCCTGAAACCATGCCAGTGCAAAGACCAAGCTCAGCCTCTTCGACTCCAAGAATGCGAAGGTGAACATCTATAGAGCATCACAAAAG
>NW_019251774.1:0-1264 GCF_002742605.1 Olea europaea var. sylvestris | reverse complement strand
CTCTCATCTATCTACTCTCTTTCACTTACCCACCAATAAAAAACAAGTATAATATTTTCTAGATTGAAAATTAATGGGGGTGTTCTCAAATAGGATTTTAATGAATTTTAAAAGATTATAAATTTTAATGAATTTTGTGGATTTGAATAGATTCTTACAAATTTCATCAGAATTTCATCAAATATGGTGAAATTTAAAAAAAATTTGCTTGTAGATATTTTAAGCTTGAAATCCATCCAAAATTTTTAAAATTCTTCTATTAATGAAATCTTTATAAATCCACTAATTATTGAGTATACTTAAATTTTAAAGAATTTCATTAAAATATTAGTTGAGGACACCTAAATTTTAATGAATTTCATTAAAATTCAATAAAATCTCAATTGAAGACACCTAAATTGGAATAATTTTTAAAATTCATCACAATCTCAATTGAGGACACCCCTTAAATTAATTAAACACATTTAATTGACAATTTTTATACAAATAAGTTTTAGGCAATTAAATTACTTGCAATTTATTTTATTTCCATACAAATTTCATGTTTGCAATCAAACGCACCCTAAGTATTATTTGTAATCCCTCAAGTGGCGTTTGGTTAGTTCTCCAAACATGTATTTATACGTAATGGTAATAGTTTTCGCTTAATTCTTCACCAAACTCGATAGTTGTACCCGGAAGGGGCGGCTATTGCTTAGTTCTCCTGATTCTCCAATTCTACAAATTTGTATTTATGTGTAATAGTAGTTTCGCTTAACTCTTCACCAAATTCTGTAACGCAGTGTTTGATAGCATGAAATTACATGGAAATGGAATTCTAATTTCATCTTTTCCATTTTTTTGTTGTTTGGTAGTACATTTATTTCCATAGAATTTCAATTCTTGATTGTCTTGGAAAGTGTGGCTTTCCATTTTTTCATAGAAATTTTCCCGGGTACTTAGAAATTTTTCTTTCTTTCTTTATTTTTTTTTTTTTGTAATGGAAACAAATTCTAAGAATTATTATAAAAAAATATTTCCCTTTAATTGACAATTTCATGTAAAATAAAGTCAAACGAACACTCAAAAATAGCAAAATTTCTTATTTTTTTTATTATTGTTTGGCAATGGAAACAAATTTCATTCTCAATAATAATAAATTTCATCTATTTAATTGACAATTTTCATGTAAAACAAAGCCAAACGAACATCAAAAAACACTTTTATTTCAACATTTTCACGTGAAAAATTATACCAATAAAAAATAATAATTTACAATTCCCAG
>NW_019251773.1:0-1264 GCF_002742605.1 Olea europaea var. sylvestris | reverse complement strand
TGGAATCGAGCCGATGAAAAGTGGTTTTGGATTACATGATAACTTCGGGTTTGTTCTTTTTGGTGAATTGCTAGTCTAATTCGATTGGAATCGAGCAAATGAAAAGTGGTTTTTGATTTCATTAAAACTTCGAGTTTGATCGTTTTCGGTGAATTGCTAGTCTAATTCGATTGGTATCGAGCCAATGAAAAGTGGTTTTTGATTTCATGATAACTTCGGGTGTGATCATTTTCGGTGAATTGCTAGTCTAACTCGATTGGAATCGAGCATTCAATTGGAATCGAGCCAATGAAAAGAGGTTTTTGATTTCATGTGAACTTAGGGTTTGATCATTTTCGGTGAATTGCTAGTCTAATTCGATTGGAATTGCGCCAATGAAAAGTGGTTTTTGATTTCATGATAACATCGGATTTGTTTGTTTACAGAGAATTGCTAGTCTTATTCAATTAGAATCGAGCCAATGAAAAGTGGCTTTCGATTTCATGATATCTTCGGGTTTGATCGTTTTCGAAAAATTTCTTGTCAAATTGGTTTGGAATCGAGCCAATAAAAAGTGGTTTTCGATTTCATGATAACTTCGGGTTTGATCTTTTTCGGCTTATTGCTAGTCTAATTCAATTGGAATTGAGCCAATGGAAAGATGTTTTTGATTTCATGATAACTTCGGGTTTGACCATTTTCGACGAATTGCTAGTCTAATTCAATTGGAATCGAGTAAATAAAAAGTGGCTTTCGATTTCATGATAACTTCGGGTTTGATCGTTTTCGAAAAATTGCTAGTCTAATTCGGTTAAAATCGAGCCAATGAAACGTGGTTTTTGATTTAGTGATAACTTCGCGTTTGTTCTTTTTGGTGAATTGCTAGTCTAATTCAATTCGAATTGAGCCAATGAAAAGTGGTTTTTGATTTCATGAAAACTTTGGGTTTGATCGTTTTCGGTGAATTGCTAGTCTAATTTGATTGGTATCGAGCCAACGAAAAGTGATTTTTCATTTCATGATAACTTTGGATTTGATCGTTTTCGAAAATAGCTAGTCTAATTCCACTGGAATTGAGCCAATAAAAAGAGATTTTTGATTTCATGATATTTTCAGGTTTGATCATTTTCGGTGAATTGCTAGTCCAATTCGATTGGAATTGAGCCAATGAAAAGTGGTTTTTGATTTAGTGATAACTTCTGGTTTGTTCATTTTTTGCGAAATGCTAGTCTAATTCGATTGGAATCGAGCCAATGAAAAGTGGTTTTTGATTTCATGATAACTT
>NW_019251772.1:0-1264 GCF_002742605.1 Olea europaea var. sylvestris | reverse complement strand
TTACACCTTAAATAAAATTTCGTCCTCGAAATTTACCTTATGGTTGGACAAAGAGTGTTGGGTATTTATCTTTAACTTCTTCTCTTTCCCAAGTAGCTTCTTCTATTCTATGATTATTCCATTGCACCTTGACCAGTTGAATCTCCTTATTTTGTAATTTATGTACCTTTCAATCCAGTATCTTGATCGGTAATTCCTCATAAGATAAGTCTTTTTTTACTTCAGGATTGGTAGTTGACCACATGATCAGGATCATGCATATACTTTCTGATCATCGATACATGAAACACATTGTAAACTGTCGATAGTTCATGTGGCAATGCCAATCGACAAGCCACATTTTCAACCCTGTTAAGTATTTCAAAAGGTCCGATATAACGAGGCCGTAGTTTGCCTTTCTTGTCGAACCTAAGTACACCCTTTATTGGTGCCACCTTTAGAAAAACTTTTCTCTCCAACTTCAAATGTCAAGTCTTTTCTCCTGGTATGTGCATAGCTCTTTTGTCGATCTTGCATGGCTTTTATCCTAGTACGGATCTTATCAATGGCATCAACCGTTCTTTCAATGATCTCTGGTCCCAAAACTCTCTTTTCTCCAACTTCATCCCAATGAACAGGTGATCTGAATTTTCTACCATAGAGAGCTTCATATGGTGCCATTCCAATAGTTGCTTGGAAACTGTTATTATATGCACATTCTACCAGACGTATATACGATTCCCAACTACCTCCTAGATCTAGAACACAAGCCCTTAGCATATCTTCCAATGTTTGAATGGTCCTTTAAGACTGACCATCAGATTAAGGGTGATATGCTATACTGAAATTCAATTTCATTCCCATAGCTCCTTGTAAGCTCTTCCGAAACATTGATGTAAATCTCGGATCTCTATCTGATATAATGGACACGGGGACACCATGCAATCTTACAATCTCTCTAATGTACAACTGCGCCTGCTGATCTAGACTGAATGTCATTTTATTGGAAGAAAATGAGCGGACTTTGTTAGACGATCTACTATTACCCATATAGCATTCTGTCCTCTTGCTGACCTTAGAAATCCTACCACAAAGTCCATTGTGATATTCCCCCACTTCCATTCAGGTATGTCTAATGGATTTAATAACGCTGCTGGTCATTGATGTTCCAATTTAACTTGTTGGTATACTATGCATTTTGTCACAAATGAACCTATACTTCTTTTCATATTCCTCCACCAAAATGTATTTCGAAGGTCTTGATACATTTTTGTACCACCAAGAT
>NW_019251771.1:0-1264 GCF_002742605.1 Olea europaea var. sylvestris | reverse complement strand
TCGCCCCTGGCGCGATTTTTGTTTCCTATCAATCAGTCAAATTTTAGTCGATTCCGACACCGTCGCGAAAAATGACGAAATTGTCCCCGAGGCGATTTTTTTTCCATTCAATCACTCAAATTTTAGATGATTCCAACACCGTCGCGAAAATTGACGAAATTGTCCCCGGCGCGATTTTTTTCCGATGAATCGGTCAAATTTGAGCCCATTTGGACACCGTCGCGAAAAATGACGAAATCGTCCCCGATGCGATTTTTGTTTCCCATCAATCAGTCAAATTTTAGCCGATTCCGACACCGTCCCGAAAAATGACGAAATTGCCCCCGGCGCGATTTTTGTTTCCGATCAATCAGTCAAATTTTAGCCGATTTCGACACCGTCGCGAAAAATGACGAAATTATCTCCGGCGCGGTTTTTGTTTCCGATCAACCAGTCAAATTTCAGCCCATTCCGACACAGTCGCGATAAATGACGAAATTGACCCCGGCGCTATTTTTGTTTCCTATCGATCTGTCAAATTTCAGCCCATTTCGACACCGTCGTGAAAAATGACGAAATTGCCCCCGCGCGCGATTTTGTTTCCGATCAATCGGTCAAATCTGAGAGTATTTCGACTCCGTCGCGAAAAATTACGAAATCGCCCCCGGCGCGATTTTTGTTTCCCTTCAATCAGTCAAATTTTATCCGATTACGGCACCGTCGCGAAAAATGACGAAATTGACCCCGGCGCTATTTTTGTTTCCTATCAATCAGTCAAATTTTAGACGATTCCAACACCGTCGCGAAAAATGACGAAATTGCCCCCGGCTTGATTTTTTTCCGATCAACCGGTCAAATTTGAGCCCATTTCGACACCGTCGCGAAAAATGAGAAAATCGTCCCTGGCACGATTTTTGTTTCCTATCAATCAGTCAAATTTTAGACCATTCCGACACCGTCGAGAAAAACTACGAAATTACCCTCGGCGTGATTTTTATTTCCGATTAATTTGTCAAATTTTAGACGACTCCGACACCGTTGTGAAAAATGACGAAATTGCCCCCGACGTGATTTTTGTTTCCGATCAATCGGTCAAATTTGAGCCCATTTCGACACCGTCGCAAAAAATTACGAAATCGCACTCGGCGCGATTTTTGTTTTCCTTCAATCAGTCAAATTTTAGCCGATTACGACATCGTTCTGAAAAATGACGAAATTGCCCCCGGCGCAATTTTTGTTTCCCATCAATCAGTCAAATTTTAGACGATTCCAACACCGTCGCGAA
>NW_019251770.1:0-1264 GCF_002742605.1 Olea europaea var. sylvestris | reverse complement strand
CGGACACCGTGTGCAAAAGTTACGCTCAATTCTTCGTACGCCGACTATCCAAGCGTTCCAAATATGCAAGTGCTTATTCTTTCGAAAAATGGCCGAAATCCCTCGTACGTCATGACGAAGTCATGAGTCCAATCCAAAACGGTTGCTACGTTTTCAAAAAGTACTTATGGGCCCGAAACGGACACCGTACGCAAAAGTTACGCTCAATTTTTCGTACGCCGACTATCCAAGCGTTCCACATATGCAAGCGCTCATTCTTTCAAAAAATGGCCAAAATCCCACGTTCGTCACGACGAAGTCGTGAGTTCAATCCAAAACGGTTGCTACATTTTCAAAAAGTACTTATGGGCCCGAAACGGACACCGTGTGCAAACGTTACGCTCAATTCTTCGTACGCCGACTATCCAAGCGTTCCAAATATGCAAGCGCTCATTCTTTCAAAAAATGGCCAAAATCCCACGTACGTCACAACGAAGTCGTGAGTTCAATCCAAAATGGTCGCTACATTTCCAAAAAGTACTTATGGGCCCGAAACGGACACCGTGTGCAAAAGTTACGCTCAATTCTTCGTACGCCGACTATCCAAGCGTTCCACATATGCAAGCGCTCATTCTTTTGAAAAATGGCCAAAATCCCACGTACGTCACAACGAAGTCCTGAGTTCAATCCAAAACGGTCGCTACATTTTCAAAAAGTACTTATGGGCCCGAAACGGACACCGTGTGCAAACGTTACGCTCAATTCTTCGTACGCCGACTATCCAAGCGTTCCACATATGCAAGCGCTCATTCTTTTGAAAAATGGCCAAAATCCCACGTACGTCACAACGAAGTCCTGAGTTCAATCCAAAACGGTCGCTACATTTTCAAAAAGTACTTATGGGCCCGAAACGGACACCGTGTGCAAACGTTACGCTCAATTCTTCGTACGCCGACTATCCAAGCGTTCCACATATGCAAGCGCTCATTCTTTTGAAAAATGGCCAAAATCCCACGTACGTCACAACGAAGTCCTGAGTTCAATCCAAAACGGTCGCTACATTTTCAAAAAGTACTTATGGGCCCGAAACGGACACCGTGTGCAAAAGTTACGCTCAATTCTTCATACGCCGACTATCCAGGCGTTCCAAATATGCAAGTGCTCATTCTTTCCAAAAATAGCTAAAATCCCTCATACGTCAAGACGAAGTGGTGAGTTCAATCCAAAACGGTCGCTACATTTCCAAAAACTACTTATGGACCCGAAACGGACACCGTGTGCAAAA
>NW_019251769.1:0-1264 GCF_002742605.1 Olea europaea var. sylvestris | reverse complement strand
CTGTAGATAAAGAGGAGAAAAGAAGGGATCGCCAAATATTTGGTAGAACAGTGAATGAATGGATTGGTCATAGACCATTTTGTTGTTTATAGGAGACAAGACAAAGAGGACACAGGACTAGGACCATTGCATTGATTAAATATCACAGCTGTATCCAAAACTTTATGTAAATCTCAAATAAATGTCGAGATGAGATTGATTAAATTACATTGAAAGCATATATGGAATAATAATAATGATTGATGAAATTACATTGAAAGCATATATGGAATAATAATAATAATTCCTCACTAGAATTGTGTTCTTGAGATATTTGTGACGCATACATGCATGTATATTGCCTGTTCAAGCTACACAAAAAGTACATACTACATTATTTCATCAAAGAGTACAATCATGGTAAAATGTTTGTGTGGGTTATGATCATCTTTTGGAGTGATTAATACTAAGAAAATTTGGAAACTTTAGGAATTTCTCATGTTGAATCCATTTAAAAAGGGAAATAGAAAAGATAATAGAGTGAGCCAATTGACGATTCATTTTAATAAAACCTAACCTACTGCGGGACCGTCGCACTTGTCAATCAACCCATGATTAATTGTTACTAAGCAATTTCCATTACATGGTTATTTTCTTTACTTGTCCCTAGACAATTGCTACATAATATTGATGCTGAAGTGATGACTTAGATGAGGTACATTCGTGCAGGTGCAATTATAGTTATTGTGATAATATGGGCACGGTTGTTGTGAATCATTCTACGCACTTGTCTAGTAATTTCTCCCTGGAAGATGTCGAAACTTTTGAGCTTCGGGATGATCTTGCTTTATCAAAGGAATTGGGTTTGCGGAATTTATAGGCTGAGTTTTATGCTAATAGGGTGAGGGCAAATTTTGGCTTCTATTTTTTACTTTTATTTCCAAATGCTTTGATTTTGTTAGACAGCGCAGCTTCCATATCGAAGGTAGGTCGTGGTTCGTGTCACTTAGAGCCCACAAATGGAAATAAAGTAATCCATTAAGTCCACTAGATAAATTGTATTCTGTTATCTCTTTTCCCAACTATTAGAGGCGATGTTTCTCCCCAAAAAAAATATTGGTTTTCAAATATATAGAGAGACGGAGGGGGAAAGAAATAATCTACAAAGTGATCACGTAATTTTTGCATGTCATATCAATTTACTACTAGGCCACCTCGCAGAAATGTTAAAACTAATAACCACGCATATTGATCTTTTAAATTATAAGCCTCGTTTTACCATTTT